>NC_056748.1:419024561-419164561 GCF_019279795.1 Protopterus annectens
AGGTCCAATCTAATAACAGCTAATAAAGCACACACACAGCAAACGCTAAGCAGAAATCTACAGTACTAATATATATATATATATATATATATATATATATATATATATATATATATATATATATATATCACATCACTCTAACCACAATTTAACTAAGTTTCTAAAGTCTCGACTTTCATAAGTTATAGCAGGATAGGGAAAACACTGTTAACAAACAACAAAAACACAGCCAACAGGCCTAAGAGCAGCTGCTCTTGAAAGACGAAAATTCTCGTCAAAAAAGGCAAGGACAAAGCCTAAACACAAAACTAAGGCTAACTAGCCAAAAACACTATTTAGAGAAGATTGCAAAAATTTAGTTATCAAGATGTTAAGAAAAGCAAGAAATACTAGCCCGAGCTCTCTCTTGACCTCCGATCTGTTGCAGCGGCAAACTACATCTGAGGTGATACAGAGAGCATTATGGGATAGGGACTGGGCCTCGAGCTACTCTAAAACCTTGAGCTTGTGAAAGTGGCCAACATGGAGCTGATGGATCGGCTCCGAACACATGTGTAAGAATGAACAGCGAGAGTGAACAACTTCACTTCACACCTATCATGGGTGTCTTTATGGGGTATCTGGTGCCTCCATTGGCATTTACCCTTTTTACCTGACATCGGCTATAAATTGCTACAACAAACCAAGTCTAACCAATGACAATCGGATAAGAAAAATTAAAAAACCCAATGGGTTACTTAGCTTTACTGAGACATTTGATGAAAATGAGCAAACACGATGCGTTGGTTGTCTGCGGCTGAAAATGTTTGAGGATTGTACATGGAGAGGTCACATTTAAGGCCCCTGGTTTATGGCCTTATATGTGACGTCCCATGCAGCTGCAACAGCCAAGCTGAAGCTTTTGTGCAGGAGCCTATGTACGAGTTGCCTGAGGGCAGGAACTCCCACAACTAGAATACTGCAACATAGGAATAGGAGGACATCAACGATGACCCATCAAAAGGAGCATTGATGAAGGAAGACTCGAACGGCTCCACAAATGCATCCAGGCATGGTGCCTTATGGCAATGCTGGAACCCACTGCTCTGGGCATCCCTTCAGCTGCATGTGCAATGAGCCTCATGGACGAGTTCAATATAGACTCCAGACTGGCTAGCTGAGAGGTAACCTTGTCCTGCACTTTGTCAGACACTGCTCCTGCGACAGTATCTGATAACTCCGTAATCAAATCTTTCTGAAGTCTAGTAAAATGTGCCATGAAGTTCAAGGACCTGAGTGCGAAAATCGATGAAGTGTAGACCCACTTTCCAAATCTGTCCATTGTCCTAGACTCCCAGCTAGGAGGGTGGACAGTAGAACTCTCATCGGCAAGTTTGTTCTTGGTGACAGCCACCACCACCAACCATGGCATCTACTGCTAAACCCTTGGCCCAATGTTGGTGGTCTTCAGGAGGTGATAAAATTTTGTCCGGTCTCCGGGGAATAAGCTCTACGGAGTCAGGGGCCTTCCAAGGCAGCTGCTCGATCAGCTTAAGATAGTCAGTGGGTTGGGTCACCCAGGAAGTAGATGGTCAAGCACTGAACACTTGCATTTACACAGATTCCTCTGAGGTCGGGTCTTGGGGCTTCCAGTTACCCCTCTGAGGATCTCTAGGAGGTGACCGGGGCAAACTTTCCCCTTCACCAAAATCCGTGTCCTCAGTGACAGATTCTTCTCAGGAATCTAGGTGCTTCCTCTTGCACATCATCTTATGGGGGGGGGGGGGGGTTCACCAGTGAGGATCTCTGAGGAAGACTTCGAAGAAGAGGGGCCCTATGCAGGGGTAACAAAGCATCTGTGCTTGCTGTCCTGATGTGGAAATTGGTATCAGCTCTGGACCAGAAGATATGGTAACATGACACTTTGATGCAGGAGGAACCAGCTGAGAGCCTGCAGAGGTTACAGCCCTCTCCATAACCTGGAAGGCAGGATCCCTGAGGAGGAGTGGGACTGCAGAACCGGGGTCACACCCAGCTCCAAGAGTGCGGCCCCCAAAGTAGGAGTTGGGGAAGAACCCACAACCGACAAGGTCCCGAGAGCCAATGTTGGCCCTGTACAAAAAAACAGGAGCAGATCCAAAACCCCCAGAATCAGCAGTGGAGTCTCAGCCTCGAGACCCTGTTAGTTCTGAGGATGGAACTGAACAAGTCAGAGCAACATCCGGTGCAAAGGTAGGGACACTTAATGGCACTGGAACAGCTGGTACTGGGGGGATCAAATTGATGGACTCTGAAGCTCCAGTGGAAGTCAAAGTGGAAGACAAAGGAGGAGTTCTTGGAGAAGATACCCAAACTTCAGGATGGAGAGGAGCCTGAGAATGGGCCAGAGTACCTCTTGCCCCCAACAGCTGATCCATCAATCTCCTGATGTCTACGTCAGAACAGACTCCTGGAGGATCGACTGGAGAATCCTGAATGGGACTGAGCAACTGGCTCACAAAAGGGTCTATGGAAGGTGAATACCTCATCCTGGGAAAAAAGATTTGGGTCTGGTTTCAGCACCGAGGGGGTGGGCAGAGCCTGTCGAGGCACAGTTGGAGAAGTCAGCACCAAGCCAGAAAATAAAGAACACGGTGCCAATGCTGGTGCCAAAGGCACCATAGTGGCAGTATTAGGTGCCGAGGATTCTTTAAGTTGAAGTTCAGTACCTTTGATTTTGGTTCTGTGGAGGTAGTCAGAACCGTAGCCTTATGTTTTTGTGCCACTAGTGCTGTGGGAGATGCAGGTACAGAGTGGCTCTTTTTTGACAAGGTCTGATTTGAGATCAGATCTGAAAAAAGCTTTACTAAAGGTAGTTTTTAACAAGCCCTTCAAAATGAGCTTATTCTGATGCTTGATCAAGGCCCGGTTACTAAAGGCCTGGCAGATGTCATAACTTTGATCGAAATGTGAAGCTCCTAGACAATAAAAACACCACACTCTTGGAACTGTTTAAATCCAGAAGTGCCTTTATGCTTTTCCACCATTTTAATAATTAGCATACAACGGAAACATGCTAAACACACCAATGATAGAAGGAAGGTCTACTAACTATGGTAGTGGAGAAATACCAAAAGGCGAGAGAAAAGAGAGAGAAGGAAAGTATCAACGATGGTACTAAGAACTACCACAAATGGTAAGAAGGGCAGGAGAGGGGTTACCAACAATGGTAACTGAGATTACCAGAGGCAAGGGGTAGAGTAATTGAACACTCGCAACTGAAAAATTATAAGGTATAATATAGAAATATATATCTATCTATAGAAAAAAAATACAAGGAAATAGCTTAATAAGGAAAATGTTTAAAGACTTGGCTGAGAGCAATGGCTGACACGTCTTGCTGACAGAGCTGCAAACGAGATCTAGGGTAATGGAGACAGGAGCATTGTGGGTAGAGTCTTAGCTCAAGAGGTTTTGGGCTGACGCGAGCTGTAGAACGGCTGAGCCGGTTCCAAAGACTGGAACAGAGTTCCATACGTCAAGAATGAACGAAGACTGACATCAGATCATAGGTTTTTGAGAAGCCATCTTGCACTCCTCATATACAGCCTGACCTGAGGTATTATAAAAGGATACAAGGTGACATACCTCACAGCTTCTGGGAGCTGTCTAACTGTGAACTCCTGTTGCTAAGCAAAGTCATTTAGGACATATGAATTTCCATTTGTAACAGAAACTGTTATTACAACTGAGTCTGTGACTGCCCCTAGAAAAAAAGCACTGATGTTGAGGGATTCAGAGCAGACTTTTTGCAATTCACTGTCATTTCCAGACAATGGAGGAGCAAAACTGTTCACTGTGATGAGTCAACAGCTTCTGTGTCTGGTGCTATCAAACATGCCCAAGTTAAACATTTGGTGAATACTCTGGGGTATGTGGATAGTTCAAATGGCAGAGATAAAACTAAATGGTGATGCACTATTCAAAACTGGAGATATTTACTGTAAGACAGTCTCACTGGAATACAAAAATAAGCATCTTCCATACCTTCAGTAAACATGCACAAATCTTGGTCCAGTGCAGAAATGCAGCTTTCAGAGTAACTGCCTGAAAGATTTTTATTTATGAAAGCATTCAAATTTCTGTAATTCAGGTATGGTTTGAATTGAAAGGAGCAAAGGATTAATAGAATTACTCCTCTTTGGCAATTATTTCTCAGAGGTCAAAGCAAATGTTTTATGACTAACCAAGTTGGGAGAGGATTGTATACTTGGTGTCATCATTAACCCCCCAGAGGACTCCAAGATCCTTCAAGAAGTCCTTTCCAAATAAATAGGTAGTGTCAAAACTATGGACTAAAGCTAAATGCTATGACTTCCCTTGTAACTATTAAATTAACAATACCCCATGACAGTTGATCCTGTAGTTAAGGAATAGAACCTATGTAGACAATGAACTGTTCTTTGATCACTATTAAAAGGAAGTCCTTTTTCATTGCACAGCTTATATCTAAAGGCATGGCACCCACGTCAAAGGATGCAAACATTCCACTGTACTTGGCTCTCATTAGGCTGATCATTGGGTATAATGCCCCTTTTGGTATGAAAACACTTGTCATAACTAGAAAGACCGAAACACATTCTCACTAAAAAAATCAAGAAGCTAAATAATAAAAAAATATGCAGACCCTCTCAAAGCCTTGTCCCTCTTCACAGTATCAGACAGAGTAGACAAATGGCTTGCATACAGAGCCTTAAAAGACCCTATCCTTTCTAACCTATAACATTTGCACAAATCCAGTGGTAGTATGAACACCTACTCAAGGGATCTCAATCTCTTTTGAAACATAAACAAGTCATGTGGAGGGGCAGGTATGTATCGCAAAGAATACCACTTCTGTGGAACTGTTTTCAACTCCATATAAAGCAAAGTGCTCTTCTTACTCTAAACAAATGTAACTTGGATGA
Source organism: Protopterus annectens (assembly GCF_019279795.1). Taxonomy (NCBI): domain Eukaryota; kingdom Metazoa; phylum Chordata; order Ceratodontiformes; family Protopteridae; genus Protopterus; species Protopterus annectens. The sequence continues at coordinate 419,029,487 of NC_056748.1, forward strand.
ATGGATGAGAAACTGCAAATTCACCCTCAGTTTAGCACCAGTGTCCTTCATGGATAAGGGCAACAAGTAAATGTCGCAGCATACTCTTGTTCTGCCGGCTTTTGGGTTACTCATGAATAAAACACAAGGGCCAAAACACTATCATGGGAATATAAGACTAGGCTTCTTAAAAGCCTCCACAGTCTAGTAAGTGCCTAAAAACTTATGAACTATTAATTATGAAGGAGAGATCTTCGTGTACTTTATATCAAAATCTTAACAGATAAGCAGTTGTATGAAATGGCAATGTAAATACATGGAAACAAATATGAAACATGACTGCTTTAAAAAATAGTAGTAAGTGCAAAACAAATGTAATGAAGTATGAAAGAAAATAATGTAACTATCCGGATGGACTAGAGCTAACTGTACAAGTAAAGAAACAATGAACAATTAAGAATCAAATGTCTCAGTCAATGGTATTTGTTTCAAGTACACCATACGTGAGGACTGCATAAACCAAACTGAATATTCCAAGTTGTTTGTAAATTGTAAACAGTTAATGCAGTGTTATAAAGATTGCAACACAGTATTAATTATGAATGAGGAACTCTTCATACATAAAAGATTCAGTAACATTCCTTTAACTGTAGAAAAATGTGAACATACGGAAAGAAGCCGTGATACATGCAAAAGAAATGCATTGAATTGTGAATGGAAATTATGTAAACACCAGGAGGGACTGGAGTTAATTTTATAACTGAAAAAACAATGGACAAATATGTATCAAATGCTGCAGTCACTTGTGTGACTTAAATGCACCATGCATGAAGATTGCACAGTCTGTATCAAACATTCCAAGTTGTTTATAAACAAAGTGGTTTATTAAAAAACAAAAACAGCATGTAACAAGAGACAGAGTAGTCTGTATAAAACACTAATGATATGATTTACTCTTACAGTGACTCCTCCTTGAACATGCTCCCATACATAGAAGTGATGTATTTACTTATTTATTTTACTTGTTAATTGGGTGGATAAGCTTATTCACTGGACCACTGTCAGCCAATACCTAGCCAGTGGCAGCTTATCAGTGCAGAAATGTGATCTTAGTACAAATATAATCAGGTTACAACAGCAAAACATTTATATTAAACTTCAGTAGAAAACAGCTCCTTTGACAAGTTCAACAGAGAAAATTTGATAAGAGGTAGTATACCTAAGGGGTAGAAATTCCTTAGTTAATGTAATGCACCTGTGCTGATGCAGTCCAATTTTATCATCACATAAATCACCAGAAAATGAGGTACCACAAGGAACTCTATATAAAAGGACTTAAATCTTCACAGAAATCCACAAAAAAAATGCTAAAAATCCCCAGTGTTGCTCAGGTTTCTGGTGATTTATGGAATTGTTTTTTACTTTGTTTCACCTAGAGGCTGGTATATAGTTTGTTTTATTATTGTAGTCCAATTTTAGTTTAAATAAGAAAATTGGTAAGAAGCAAGTTTCCCAAGTGTTTATATAATGCAGCTGCCTTTGCCCACAAAGTTTCAGAATCAGTGACATGCAAAGATTCCAAAAAGAACAGATTTAGTAAATTGCTTATAGCCACACAGAACGCATATACGTTATAATGTCTAACATTATCAAATAGAAAACTCAGAATTTATGACTATGTGGTTAGTACGGATGTTACCAACTAAACATTTGCTAATTCATTAGAGTAAAAAAAGTCCTTTATCTTGGCAAAGAAAGTGGAGAGAACATTTCCACAGAAACAAACAAATGAAATACCTTGTTATAATAGAGGGCCTCTTCATGTGAAAATTCTCCTCGATTAACATGTTTCCCAATGCCACAATGTGCCTGAGCACAAACTCTCATTAATCTTCCTGTATTGCACAGCAATAGTGCAATATTTGTTGCATCACCAATAGCCTCAAAGTCCTGAATCCCCTTCTCAAAATAAGAGAAACTTTTCTTCCATAGTTCTTTCTCCAGTGTGGATATCCCTTTGCTGACTAACCATACAAGAAAAATATCAGATTAGGAATGACAAAAGTTTAAAACTATCAAGTGGCTCACATACAACATACAAAGAGAATGACAACACTGCTTACATAGGAGAAATCAACACTATTACTTCAAAAAAGTAGTTCTACTTCATTTGTCTTCAACCCGTGGGATACCTTATCTGTATCGGATCCGATCTGGCAATCTTACTAGCATCTGCTCCGAGTTCCAAGCTCCTCCCCTTACCCATAATAAACCTCCCTATATTCCAACCCCCAGATCGGGTTTGCTGATCCTTATACTGATAACCCAACCTGAAAAATATTTATGACCTATAACTGCAGCCTGCAGGCTGTTCACATGACAACGTCCGGGGGAAGGCGGGAGGGACGGTTGAAGACAAATGAAGTAGAACTACTCAGATGGAACGTTATGGTAAGTACACAACTTCTTTATCTGAAGTAGTTTACTTCATTTGGTCTTCAACCTGTGGGACAGAGTCCTCAGCTACTAAACTCATGGGTGGCCCTCATGGAAGGATATTCCGGAGCAACGCGGAACCAAAGGATGCTCTTCTTCGAGAAGTCAAATCCAATTTATAATGAGAAATAAATGTATGAGATGAGGACCAAGTAGCTGCAGAACAAATATCATCCAGAGAGACTCTAGACCAGAAGGCTGCAGAAGTAGCCATGGAGCTAGTGGAATGAGCTTTCATCTGACCTGGAGGAGACATGCTTCTGTCCTTATAGACCTGAAGGATGCATGAAGAAATCCACATAACAATAGTGACCTTAGAGATTGTTTCCTTCTATAAACCCTTTTTGGGAAAACCTAACAGTTGATCAGATCTACGGAAATTTTTGGTCCTGTGTAAATAAAATCGTAACCGTCAATGAACATCCAGCAAGTAGAGTGTGTATTCTATTTTGTTAGCAAAACTAGGAAAGAAAACTGGTAAATTGATGGTTTGATTGATATTAACTAGTGATGCCACCTTGGGAAGGAAGGATGGATTAATCCGAAGGGAAACTCTATCTTTGTGGAAAATCATATAAGGAACTTTGACAGACAATACCTGCAGTTCTGAAACCCTTTTAGCAGAGGTAATAGCCACCAGAAAAGCTGTTTTCCAAGATAAGAATTTTAGATCTGTGGGTGCAGCGGGTTCAAAAGGCAGTGCGACCAGAGCTTGAAGAACCATAGTAAGTTCCCATGGAGGAACAGGATCCTTGACAGGAGGGTGTTAACAGAAAAGTACCTTTGATAAAGGGGCTTTACACAGTCTGGAGGAGGCTAGTGAGGAAGAATTCTCACCCACATGAATATGAGAAATGGCAGCCAACTGAACCTTGACAGTAGAAAAACTAGCTTCCTGTTGAAAAATACCATCTAAGAAATCAAGAATGGCAGAAATAGGAGCCGTGAAGGGGTCTAAACTCCTCTGAGAGGCCCAAACGGAAAAATGTTTCCATTTACTGAGATAAACCTTCCTGGTTGAAGACTTATGAGCAGCCACCAGAATAGACCTAACTGAAGAGGATAATCCAGGAGTCCTAGCGATCATGGGAACTGGAGCAGCCAAGCTGTGAGCTTCAAACTGCCCAGGTTCAGATGAGGAACCCCCGATAGGTGTGAAATCAGATCCTGAATGGGATCCAAGATCCAAGGCAGAGCTAGAAGGTGAGACCAAAGGAAGTGAAACCATACCTAGCAAGGCCAAAACGGGGCAATGAGGATCACTTTGCTCCCCAGTCGACAAGCTTTCTGTAGAAAACTCGGAATAAGAGGTATTGGAGGGTAAGCATACAGAAGACTGGGAGGCCAAGCATGGAATAGAGCATTTCTGGGGGACTCCCCCGGCAGGGGGGTTTAGAGTAAAGAACTTGCTGCACTTCGCGTTGGAAGGAGATGCAGAGAGATCGCAGCAAGGCTGACCCCAATCCACGAAGATCTGCTCCACTACTGAAAGATTTAGAGACCACTCGTAAGGCATCAGAATACTCTGACAACCTGTCCGCTAGAATGTTGGACCGTCCCGGAATGTGCGTTGAGATGAGAAAATGACCGGTGGAGATCGCCCATTCCCACACTCTCATAACCTCGCGACAAAGGGGGTAATATCTGGTCCTTCCCTCTTAGGTGATATATCAGACTAATGACATGTTGTCTGACTGAATTGCAATGGTTCCCAGAGGAAAAAAAGGCATGAAGGGTCTGCAACGCTAAAAGGGCCGCCCTCATTTCTAGAACGTTTATGTGCAAGCTGGTCTTTACAGGGGACTACAGGCCTTGGACTGTCCTGCCCAAACAATGCCCCCCACCAGAGTTGGGAGGCATCCGTGGTCACTGCGGCTTGGACAGGGGCTGGAACCAAGGGTCGTCCCTCCAAAATGCCTGAACACATCCACCTGAGAAGGGACGACCAACAGACTCGACTGAGTTGCACTGGATATGACAATGGAAGTTCCAACAGGGACCATTGCACAGCTAGTGTCCACTGTAGAATTCTCATATGTAACTGGTCACACAGGAGAAGCGTTATGGTCGCCACCATGGACCCTAAGGCCCTCAACACTGATTCCACCAATGGAAGATGAGAATGGTAGAAAAGAGAGACATGCATCCTCAGGTTTTGTACTCTCTCCAAGGTCAGAAAGATTTTGCACTGTAATGCATCTATTCTTGCCCCAATGCAGTCCATCACCTGGACAGGATTTAGAAGTGATTTGGATGCATTGATTGTGATCCCCAAATGCAAGGCAAGGTTTAAGAAATAATTCCTGGTTTGAGAGAGTAGACACCTGGTGGGAGCAGTGAGGAGCCAATCGTCCAAGTAGAGATAGACTTGAATCCCCTGAAGCCTCAGGTGAGCCGCTACTACTACCATCACTTTGGTGAACACCCTGGGGGGCTGTGGTGAGACCAAAGGGTAGGGCTCGAAATTGGTAATGATCGACTCCTATCCGGAAGCGGAGGAATCTCCTGGAGCTACTGTGCATCTTTATGTGATATTAAGCATCCTGGAGGTCTGACGAGCACATCCAGTCATTCTTTTTCAGGTACGGCATGACGGACTGTAGTGTGACCATCCGGAATTTTTCTTTGGCTACTGACAAGTTCAAGGTAGATAGGTCCAGAATGGGCCTTAAGTCCTCCATTTTCTTTGGCACCAAAAAGAACCTGGAGTAGAAGCCCAATCCGGACTGATCTGGGGGGGTGGTTTTGATGGCTTGTTTTTCTAGCAGCTTGGAAATTTCCTGTGCTGCTGCCTCCCTTTGCATGGGTGGTACGTCTGGGAGGTGTTTGGGAGGAACCACAAAGGGGATAGAGTATCCTCTGGATATAATCTGAAGCACCCTGCAGTCTGATGTTACGGACTCCCATGCCGCCAGTTGCAAGGACAGTCGTCCCCCAACTGCCTTCAGAGTAGAGCAGTTGGACCACCTTTTAGGGTTGCTGACCGGGCCTGTCTGAGAACGGTTCTCGAGACCCAAAATTCCTCAGACCCCCTTTGTCTCTGGGCCGGTGTCCATTCTGTCCACCTCTGCCTCTGGGGGAAATAGAAGAGCCCTGAGTGTCCCGGGAATACTGTGACTTCCAGAGCCACATCTTCTTTTGCCCTCTCTGATTCCAGGAAAAGGACCTTTGAGAGTTTGAGAAGCGGATTCCGATGGCAGACAATGTCTTCCCATCCTTCTCACTCTGGACTAAAGTCTCTGACGGTCTTACCAAAGAGAGTAGAGCAGTCATAAGGGGCATTGTTAAAGGACGCCTTGAAAGTTTCCGAAAACTGACAGTCTAAGCCAGGCGTTGCGCCTCATGGACACGCCAGACCCAGCCGCCCTAGCCGCTCCTTCAGTAGCATGTGAAAGGAGTCACATAGACTTGTTGGAGACTGCTTTCAAAGTGGCCATCCTCGCAAAGAAAAGTCCCTGTCCTCCTGCGACATGGACTTAGGGGGAGACTCTGCCAGCTCCTTGACCAGGTTGCATTGGAGTCTTGTGATGTGGGCCAGGTAGTTCAGCTCCGTAATAGAAAAGGAAGCTTCCCCAGGCAGTCCATCATCTGCGACTCTCGGTCACAAGGATGAACCAAGGAACTCTCTTGGGCAAGTTCCTTCTTTGTGGCTGCTGCTACCACCATAGTGTCTACAGGAAAGCCCTTGTTCCATGCTGGCCTATCTGAAAGGAGGACTCGAGATCTTGTCAGGCCTTTTGGGGATTAGTTCCTCGGTGTCCAGCTCCTTCCAGGCCCACGAGGTGACCAGGTCCACCACTGATATGTGGGAGGGGACACCCAGGAAGTAGATGGGCCTGTGCCAAAAGCCTACAGGAACACGGACTCATCAGAAGAAGGTTTGGGGGTGGACCAACCTCCCTGTTAGTGAAGGATTGCCATGATGTCTCCAAAGGAGACATCCTCAGGAGGTAACCTGGAGGAACTTTCTCCATCATCCAAATCCGTATCCTCCGTGAGGGACTTGGAGGAGTCCAAGGGCCTCCTCTTACACATATGCTTGCGAGGCACATCTCCGCTGGGGCTCTCCGGGGGGAACTCGCAAGCCACTTGTTCCTCAGAGGGAACCATCTGTGGGGCTCCTCGTGCATGGGTTGCTCCTCTGGTAAAACGGTGGGATTCGTAGAAAGTGCCTAGGGGGTGGGGGCGGAGCCTGAGGGGATAGTCAGGGGTCGCGATCCAATGGAGAGATAGAAGTTATGTTCTTACCATAACGTTCCATGTTAGTTGTCTTCTTCTCGCCTTCTTCTTGCTGGATGGGTTCGGAGCCGACCTCGGCTCCGACTCGGCCACTCTAAAAGCTCGAGAGTTGGTTCCACCGGCTCGAGGCTCCCCTTATATCCCACAATGCTAGGCGAGAGTTACCTCAGAACTCGTTTGTAAGCTAACCCCAGCTTATAATAGTAACAGAATAACTGTAAAACAGAGTCCACCTCTAACAACAGGAAGAAAGAAGGGTGACCTACATCCTGAACCAGGAAATATGCATAATAGCATATGTCTAAGAAAGAGGTGGTAGAAAGAGAGGTCACAATCACATCTCCTCTAGGTCTGTCCAGGCCAGGGGGAAGGAGGGTGGGACGCAAGAAGAAGGCGAGAAGAAGACAACTAACATGGAACGTTATGGTAAGAACATAACTTCTATATGTTAAGTTGTCTATCTCGCCTTCATTCTTGCTGGATGGGACCGCGTCCCTAGCACCTTGTCCCGGGTGGCCTAACGGAACAGACTCCTGAGAACAGTGGAACCAAAGTTAGCTCTATGCCTAGAAGCTAAATCCAACTTATAATGAGAAATGAAAGTGTGAGGAGTAGCCCAAGTAGCCGCTGCACAAATGGTGTCGATAGGCAGTCTGTCTTGGAAGGCTAAAGAAGTAGCCAAAGCTCTGGTGGAATGAGCCTTAGGTTTATCAGGCAGCTTTTGATGTCTAATTTCATATACAAGGGAAATCAAAGATGTTAGCCATCTGGATAATGATACCTTTGAAACTGAAAGTCCCTTTCTGCTCTCCGCATAGGAGACAAACAGCTGATCAGATTTTCTGAACTGTTTAGTTCTATCCAAGTAGTACCTCAATTGACGGTGAACATCCAGGCAGTGTAATTTTTGTTCAGACCTATTGGAGTATTCTGGAAAAAAGACCGGTAGATCAATGCTTTGATTTAGATTTGACGTCGAGACCACTTTAGGCAAAAAGGACGGGTTAGTTCGTAAGGATACTCTGTCCTTATGAAACAAAAGATAAGGAGGACGACAGCTGAGTGCTTGAAGCTCTGAAACTCTTCTAGCTGATGTAATAGCTACCAGAAAAAGAGTTTTCCATGATAATAATTTTAAAGAACAGGAGACTGCAGGTTCGAAAGGGGGATGAATCAAAGAAGCAAGAACTAAATTTAGGTCCCAAGGAGAAGGAGGATTTCTTATAGGAGGTCTGAGAAGAAAAACTCCTTTCAAAAAGGCTTTGCAGAGCTTGTGGGACATTAGGGCAGATTCAGAAATACCCACATGAAAATTAGAAATAGCTGCCAACTGAACTTTAAGTGTAGAGGGAGATGAACCTGCATGGAAGAGTTCAGCTAGAAAATCAAGGACTAGTTGGATGGAAGCAGTGAAAGGATCTATGTCCTTTCCTTGAGCCCAATATGTGAAGCGTTTCCACTTACTCAAATAAATCTTTCGAGTGGAAGATTTATGGGAAGCTATCAAAATATCTCTAACAGAGTGAGATAATTGAGGAAGCCTGGCTAAGGTTGGAACTGGAGGAACCAAGCAGTGAGGTTCAGGGAGGGGAGGGAGCGATGAAACTGACCCGACTGATGGATCAAAAGATCTGGAACTAGGTCCAGATTCCACGGTCGCTCCAAGAGAAAACGATGTAGAAAGGGGAACCACACTTGTCGAGGCCAGTAAGGAGCAATGAGGATCAATGAGGCCTTCTGAGCGATAGCTTTCTGTATTACTTGAGAGATCAGTGGGAAAGGAGGAAATGCATACAGAAGTCCCGGGCCAAACTTGGACTAGCGTCTCTGCTGGGTTGGCCTGGTAAAGGGAATAGAGTGAAATATTCTCTGCACTTGCTGTTTTGGGGAGTAGCAAAAGATCGCAGCAAGGCTGACCCCACTTGAGAAAAATTTCTCTCACTACAGAGTCTTTCAGAGACCACTCGTGAGGCATGAGTATAGCTCTGCTCAACTTGTCCGCAATTTGATTGGATTTCCCGGGGATGTGCGTTGCTATCAGAAACCGCTGAGAAGAAATCGCCCATTGCCACAGTCTGAGTGTTTCGACACAGGGGTATGATCTGGTTCCGCCTTGTTTGTTGATGTACCACACTACAGACATATTGTCTGTCTGGATTGCAATCGCTCCCAAGGGAAGAGAGTCTTGAAGGGCTTGCAACGCTAAAAGCACTGCTCTCATCTCCAGAACATTTATGTGCAAGTGGCATTCGTTTGGTTGCCATGTGCCTTGGACCGTCCTGCCCTGATAATGCCCCCCCCACCCGATCAGGGAGGCATCCGTTGTCAGAGTAGCAACCGGAGGAGGTGGAACAAAGGGTCTTCCCGACAAGAGCTGGGGGGAAGACACCCACCACATGAGATGATTTTTGCACGCTATGTGATCATAATGGTGTGAGACATTGGAAGTTGCTGGTATGACCATTGAGTAAAGAGCATCCATTGAAGGATCCGCATGTGGTATCTGGCTAATGGAAGCAGAGGTATGGCGCTGCCATAATTCCCAACACCTTCAGAACTAACCTGGCTTTGATTCTGTTGTTGTTGAAAAGGAGTGATACCAATTTGTGAATGTCTGATATTCTCTGATGTGTTAGTCTTGCAGACATGTTTATTGTATCTAGATTTGCGCCTATGTAGGTAATAGTACGACAAGGCGACAAAACAGACTTTTCGCAATTTATTGAAATACCCAGCTTTTGACAAACGCGAAAAGTGTAATCTCTGGCCATGAGAAGGAGATGCTTGGTGGGAGCTGTGAGGAGCCAGTCGTCCAAATATGGAAACACCTGGAATCCTTGTCGTCTCAGGTGAGAAGCTACCACTGCCATGCATTTGGTAAACACCGGGGCAGTGGTGAGACCAAAGGGCAGGGCCCTGAACTGAAAATGAGTGGTTCCCAGGCTGAAGGGGAGGAATCTTCTAGAGCGTCTGTTCATTTTATGTGATAGCACGCATCCCGAAGGTCTATAGAGCACATCCAGTTTCCTTTGCCCAAAAGGGGAAGGATGGATTGCAGCGTGACCATCCAAAATCTTGTTTTCTTGACTGATCTGTTCAAGACACTGAGATCCAAAATTGGTCTCCAGTCCCCTGTTTTCTTTGGAACTAAAAGAACCTTGAGTAGATTCCGGATCCTTGCTGGTCTGCTGGAACTGGCTGAATTGCTCTTTTGCCAGCAGTTTTGAAATCCGCAAAACTGCTACATCCCTTTGAGCGGGTGGAACCACTGGAAGGGATTTTTCTGACTGATTTGGAATGCGAAGAAAGGGGATAGAATAGCCTTCGAAATGATGGACTGTACCCATTTGTCTTGAGTCAGGGATAGCCAGGCTTCTGGGTACAGTGACAATCTTTCCCGACTGCCTCCGAAGATGGGCAGTCGGGCAACACCTCAGGGATGCTGAAAGGGCTTGTCAGGAAGGCTTCCCGATTGCCCTGGTTCTGCGGACCCCTGCCCCTAGGGCGGCGTCTACCATTGTTATTCCCGCCTCTGCCTCTGGCGGGAAATGACTCTGTCGTCAGGCGAAGTCCCTTGAGATTGTTTACGGAACCACATCTTTCCACCTTTCTGGCCTTTGGGGTAAGGCCTGGAAGGAGTAGAAAAACGGACTCCGACGGCAGAAAGGGTCTTGCCATCAGTCTCGCACCTAGTCAAGGTCTCTTTCACTTGAGGACCAAAGAGGGATGATCCATCAAACGGGGAGTTCGTGAAAGACGTCTTGAAGGGTCCAAAATTGCATAGCCGCATCCAGGCATGCCTACGTAAGGCCATACCTGTCCCTGCGGCTCTGCTCGCTCCATCAGCCGCGTAAGAAAGAAGGCGCATGGAGGAGTTGGTTATGGAGTTAAGGGTAGCCAGCTGCGTGTTCATCTTATCTTGGAAACCCGCAGCTGTAGGGTCCTTTAACATTTCACTCGCTTCCTTGATCAAGTCCCTTTGAAGACGAGTAAAATGGCACAGGTAGTTCAGCGAACGCATGGTAAATGTCGCTGACGAGAACATCCGCTTCCCGTACCTGTCCATGGACCTAGATTCCTTGTTAGGTGGATGGACAGGTACTGAAGGATCAGCTAGCTCCTTCTTGGTGGCAGCAGCTACCACCATAGCATCCACAGAGACTCCTTTTGTTAAGAACTGTTTGTCTGCTGGTGCTGTTATGAACTTGAAGGGTCTCCTGGGAGTGGGGTCCACTGAATCAGGAGCCATCCATGCCTTCTTAGCAACCACCTGCATGAGGGGGTCAAAGGGGGGGGACACCCAGGAGGTGGAAGGACGAGAGCCGAACACCTCAAGATACACAGATTCGTCCTCCGAAGGGTTGAGGGCTGGCCAATTTCCCCTCTGTTTCAGGATCTCCAGAATGTCTGCAAATGAGACATCTTCAGAAGGGGAACGGGGGGAACCCTCAGAGTCATCCAAATCTGTGTCTGACGTGATGGACTCAGGTGAGTCAATGTGTTTCCTCTTACACTTCCTCTTCCGAGGGGGCTCTTCTGCCAAATCAGGAGAGGCCTCGGAAGAGGATGAAATCCCCACAGGGGGTTCCTGAGGAGCTGGCTCTCTGCGGTCCGGGATGAGGGAGTGAGTCGACTTAGCCTGAGGCACCATAGAGGGAGGGGCGGACGGAGCCGACTGTGGAGTAGAGCCAGGCTCTAACACACTCCGCATGACCTCGAATGCACCCCTGTCAGGCAGAGCCAGAGGTCCCCGCTCCGAGAAGCTAAGAACCCCCCTCGGCACCGACAGTGATGGCTCGAGGTCGATGTCGAGCCGAACTCACCAGCGCCAAAGCACCGAGAGGGAGAGGGGTCGGACAAGGGTCCGATGCCACTCACCCCTCGAGCAGACGAGGGAAGTCCGGCGCCGAGATTCTTCCAAGGAAGAAAACGGAGCCGACGACGGAGCCGAAGACAATTGTATCGGCTCCGACGCTATCACAGTCTCGGTTCCGACACGACCCGGCTCCGAGCTCAAGAGAGTCGAAGGAGGAATATGTTGATGGACCGGGGCAGGCATCGACTGATGAGTCGGGCTCTGAAGCATCTCGGCCAGTGCCTCGGACTTAAGAAGTCGACTCACTACCCTCTGAAGGTCATGATCCGACAGCCTCGATGACCTAGAGGAGTGAGATCTTTGGCCCGTTCAGACAGCAGGGGAGATCCTGGAGCCGAATGAACGGAGCCAAGAGATGGTGACCTGGACCTCTTCCTAGTTGTCGGCTCCGAAGGTCTGGTCGGAGCCGACACGGGAACTTCTACTACCTCGGCTCCGGCCGAGCCGAGGCCACAGAAACTGTGGACTGAGACTTATCGGCTCCAGCCGGAGCCGATGAAGGCAGAGGTTGAGAAAGCTTAGGTCTCGGCTCAGTTAGCGGAGCCGAAGACCTAGATGCCTTAGAGGGCTTCCCTGTTGAAACAGATAGGGAATCCTCTGGCTTGAGTAAGCCTCTTAGTATCAATTTATTTTTTCTTTCCTGCAGGACCCTGGGGCTGAAGCCATGGCACACAGCACAGGAGTCCTGCAGGTGCAAAGGCCCCAGACAGTAGACACAAGAAGTGTGAGCGTCTGTCAGAGACATTTTCTGACAGCACGCATCACACTTCTTGAATCCGGAGACCTTTGCTTCTTTAGACATTCTTAACAGGTGTACAGAAACACACACACAAACACACTAGTTACACCCTGTCAAGTTAAACTATAGTAAAAAACACTAACTAGGATTTTAAAATAAAATAATACACACACACTCCACTAGGGAAGAGAAAAGGCCTGTAGGCCCAAGGGAAGAACCTAAGGTTCTTGAGGGAAAAAAACGGAAATTTTTTAAGAAGGGGATAAAAATTTCTCTAAACTAAGGGAATTAAGTAACTATTTTAAAATTAAAGGGGTTTTGAAAGACTAATTTCCACAAGAAAAAGTCACTTACCAAGAACCGGTAGAAAACCAACCTCGAAGCTGTAGCGGCAAACGAGATCTGAGGTAACTCTCGCCTAGCATTGTGAGATATAAGGGGAGCATCGAGCCGGTGGAACCAACTCTCGAGCTTTTAGAGTGGCCGAGTCGGAGCCGGGGTCGGCTCCGAACCCATCCAGCAAGAATGAAGGCGAGATAGACAACTTAACATTACCCTTTCAACCACATCGAACACCAAGGTAGAACGAACTTCCTGGGGAACCAATAAGGAGGCCGGTCTCCCCGGGTCCGACGAGAAAATCGGAGCCGGGCCCGAAGTGGACGGAGCTCCGAGGGAGGGAACTTAGCCCGACAAAGCCAGAGCCGATGGAAAAAGTTCCGCTCCCTTGGATCCAACACCCAAGCTCCACCTCAGACAGTGGCTCAGATCCGAACTGGTCGGATCCGACACGCTCCAGGCAGCTGTCAGCATCAAGGAAGCAAGTACCATTGGTGCCGACCCCGACTAAAGCCATCCTTGGTTCCGGGTACTCTGAAAACAGTGGAAGGATCGGAGAAGGAAAGATCGGTGTAAAAAAAAGGAAGCGAGCTCCCCCTCCTGAGGGAGAGGGAGCTGGCAAGACCCCATCTGGATCAGAGTACGCATGAACCTCCTCATCATTTTATCCATGTCAACTTCTGATAATGACTGCGTGGACCTCGACGAGGCTATGGACTCCAACCTTGCGGGTCGGGGAACTGAGGCCCTATATGGAGAGTGTGTCTCCTCAGGCTCTGGGGAAAATCTCGGCAATCGAAGCCGAGGGGAGTCACGGATCCTATGCTGACTCTTGGCAGGTGAAGGGAGATCCGGAAACCTCTTACATTTCTCTGGCTTGGATTTTGTCTCTCTCTCCTTCTCTCTGCCCATTTTCCACTCCACATCCACAGGCTTTGAAATGGGAGACTGAGTCCCAGACTGGGAGGGAGGAGAAGCAAGGGCGAGAGAGGAAGGAGAGGCGGCCACAGCAGTCGCTGTGACCGAAGCCGAGGCAGCCGCCTCAGAAAGTGGGAAGACAACCTTTCAGGGCCAACTTAGCCTTCCTGTCCTTGATTGAGCACGGGTTAAAACCTGCGCATACAGAGCAGTCGGTACTGAGATGGGCAACATCCAAGCACATTACACAAAGAGTGTGGCCATCTGCTGGGGGCTTTTAAATACAGATTTATCAGCCATTCAGACAAGAAAGGGAAAACAAGTACTTTCAGGAAAAAAAAAAGTTTTAGTTTTCCCACTTAAGCCACTCACCACACTCACACATAGAACACACTGAGGGGGGAGGGGAAGCAAGTACACTAACCAACTAAGCTACACTAAGCTAAACAATCACAAAGTTTAATCACATGACACACCAAGCGAGGGGAGGAGAAGAGGAACCTATACTAACCACTATACTTGAAATATATAGAGATAAAGGCTTTCTAAAAGCTTTCAAAAACCCACTTACTACTTGGAGATTGAGATCACGATGCTTAAGCTAGCTGCGGCAAACGAGATCTGGGGGTTGGAAGGTAGTGGAGGTGTATTATGGGTAAGGGGAGGAGCTTGGAGCTCGGAGCAGATGCTAGTAAGAATGCCGGCTCGAATCCAATACGGATCTGTTATCCCACAGGTTGAAGACCAAATGAAGTAAATTACTTCAGATCTATCACCGTGAATTCCATACCTTATCACAGGTCTGATACTGCCTTTTGAGACAAAAAAAGGATTCATCTGTATTCATCAAGACAGAGCTAACAAAATTGGTGCCATTTACATTTTTTAAACACCTTTATTGAATTATCACTTGTGATATAGGCACATTTACATCTACATAAAAGTAATCAAACTGTATTAAGTTAAAATTAACAAAACATTAGGCTTCACATATGCTAGACAGCATGTATCCTAAGCAACATTACATAAATTATTCAATTCCTGCAACCTTTTTTTAAAGAAACATCTTTATTAAACCATCACTTACGATGTAAGCAGTCATACATTTAAAGGAACACAAACCCACCAACACAATCCTAGTTGCAAGAATTTTACATCACAAACCATACTGACACACTCCCAGTTACAAACATTATATATCACTTATAATCTACCCAATCGTTTTCAAACATTACATAGCTCATTTACGTCCTGCTTTTTTTAAACCACATTTCTCACTGTATGTATTTGTTCCCATAATTCCCATTGTTTTCTACGCAGTTTGCTCCGACCTTTTTCTAAAGATCTCAATTTCAGTTGTTTTATCTGTTACTATATTCACTACTTCTAATATAGTTGGTTTAGATTTCGATTTCCATTTCTAGTGATTGCTTTTTTTTGGCAGCTATCATAATTAGAAACAGCAAGGCCTTACCATGTCTAGGCAACTCTGATTTTGTATCGTAGCTTAGAAAAATCATCTCCCTTGTCACACCAATCTGCCTACCCAGCATCTTTGAGAGTGCATCCTGCAGGGAATCCTTAAAGACTGCCAACTCTCTGCACTCTCAGAAAATACGTTCCCAGTTACCTCTTTCTTCCATGTCACAACTCCAAATTTGCTATCTACCTGAGGAAAATTTATCTGGAGTCTACCTGAGGTATAAAAATATCTATGTAAACATTTTAAAGCAAAAATTCTCAATCTTCTAGATTTTATTGCATATTTGGGAGACATACATACATCCTCCCATTTTTTTCTTTGTGAATTGTTTATCCAATCTCTCCCCCCAATCTTTTCTAACCTCCTTTGATTGATTCTTACAGTTATCCTTCAATATTTTACATGCTGCACTAATTATTCCTTTTTTAATGGCAGCTTCTGTTTGTATGATTATACTCTGATATCAATCCTTAATAGGGAATGCAATCTCTAAGCTGCAGTCCAAATAAATTCTTGGCATCTTCTCATTCTATCACCTTTCTCTCTCTAGTTATTTGCTCCCAATAGCTTGGTTGCTTTGCCAGTTTTGTCCAATAAATTCCATCCCCCTTCTGCCTATTGTCTGTACCCCTAACTGCAGTCATCCTTATTGGCAAAATCTCTTTTCTCAATTCTCGTGATGGTTTAGTTCTTAGAATACTATCTGCTACTTTATGGATATAATATTCTGCAGATTATTATTATTCTCCTTATAGGTCTGCTTACAAAATCCCAGTCTCTCCTTGTTTCTTGAGCTTTTTCTCTCTTTCAACATCATCCCTTTCCACTTTGAGTTACAGTTTTCTGCTTGTGTTATGTACAGGAGCCTTAACTGTCTAGCTCTGAAATATCCCAAATACCCCTCCAAATTGGTAACCCAATCTGCCCTGTTCTACTGCAAGAATCAGCTTATTCCACATAGCCTAGTAAACACCTATGAACCTAACGACCACAAGGGCTTTTTTAAGCCTAGCCATGCATCCCAAATCTCTGAAGTCCTGATACCCTTGATAAGTGTAAGCATGGACCTGGGAGATGAACCATTTACAGGTTACTTGTGTCCATTAGAGAGACAGGTGCCAAACCAGGGATGAATTCCCAGTTTCCCATCCAACTGTCCAAGTTGCACTTGAACTAGGTTAGGGAGGAACTCTACTTCACATGGATGGGGAGCCTGTTCCATAGAATGAGTAGTTTCTGGGATACATACCTATCTTGCCAGAAGGTCCTATTTATATCACAGGCAAGGTTTAAGTCTTTAGAATGGGTAATTCTGGAACTGTTTGTTTTGTGGATATGCAGGAGGTCCATCGCAGTGGGGTATGACAATGCCCTGTATGCCAGGCATACATCGCCCCTCAAAGGCCTGTAGGAAACAATACAGGGATAGGGCACTGAGGCGGTCTCTGCACAAGACATTTTACTTGCGCCCTGTATTCTTTTAGTGAGGAACCTCTGTGGACATTCCAATTGTTGAATATGCCTGGTTAGGTACATACCAAAGGGGGCACTGTTCTCAATGATAGGTCTAATGCATGCCGAATACAGTGGAACAATAATTTTCTTGGACTTAGATGCCATACCTTTGTTTATAAGTTGCGCAGCACAGAATTATTTCCTCACCACTGTAGACATGTTATGGTCAAAGGCTAGATTACTATCTGTGTGCGTCCCCAAGTCCCTGACTACTGGGTCAACTCTAAGGGCTGTGTTGTCAATATGATAGTTATTAGGGATGGATGACTTCTCAAAGGATACTATTATGCATTTCTTGGTATTTCATTTTAGTCCATGGCTCTGACACCAGTTGTTTTGGTTGTCAGCCCCTTCTGCAGAACATTTGTGCCTGTGTGAGATTCAATGAGAGCTCCTAATTTGCAATCTGCAAATTTAGTCAGAGACCACTGACACTGGCCTTGACTTCTGAGAAGTAAATGCCAAAAAGGAGCAGTCCAAGGACTAATCCCTGAGGGACTCTACTTGTGACTGGCCTCTTTGCAGAGGTTGACTCCCCATTTCTAACTTTCTGGGTCCCCTCTGTGAGCCAGTTGGCTGTCAACCGGGTGAGATATGGGTTTGTACCTAACCTCTTGAGTTTGTCAACAATGCCAAAATGGGGTATTGTGTCAAATGCCTTGGCCAGGTCTGGGTAGGCAGTGTGAACTATTTTTCCCTCATCCATTGTTTTGGTGACCTTCTCAAAGACATACACCAGGCTGAGTATGCATGACCTGCCCTTGACTAAACAAACTGGGTTGGGTCCAGTGTCTGGCGGTTTACTACATCTCTTCTGATCATCTCCATGATAATTCTTTCCATAGCTTTACATATAAGAGTGGATATACTTATGGGTCTGTAGTTTCCACAGTCTGTAGATGGCCCACCTTTGTGCAGAGGAATGACTGTTGCCCTTCCCCATTCATGAGGCATGAAGCCTGTTTGGAGGTTACAGTTAAACAGTAATTCTAGAGGCCCTGATAGATTATGTTTCATGCTACTTAGAAGGCACCCTGGGATACTATCTGGGCCCACTGATGCAGTGTTCTTGGTCTTTGAGAGAACACTAAGGACCTGTTCCCTAGTGATAGTAGGGGGAGTTGTATTTGATGATATTTCCAACAAGAAGGTGTGGGGGAGAGAGGAGTAAAGTCTGAGCTGAATATTTCACCCAGGAGGTTTGCTATATCTTCTGGCTCAGTATAAGTGGCTCCATTTAGAATGAGCTATGCACACAATTGTGTATTGCCTTTGAGGTTGCAGACAGAGCTAAAGAAAGCTTTGTAGTTGTCCTTGACCTGGGAGGCCAAACGTACCTCAAATTTGGCTTTGGTAGACTATTTGTCCTCTGAGTTGTTTGTTTAGTTTGATGAGAGTGCTTTTATCCTGATGGGTGCTGTACCTCCTAATTTCTTCCATAATTTTCTTCCTCTTGTTATACAGCCTACTAATTTTGTGATTCCACCAGGGTGGCTTGTTTTTTGAATTAGTTCTGTACTTCTTCCTGGTGGTTACATATGCCTCTATGCAGCTTTTAACATCCTTGTACAGGGTTTCTGGGAACAGTTCTGCACAGACAGCAGTGTTTTCAGGGTTTATGGGGGCTTGACATTTTGCAAGGTTCTCACTTAATAGCAGGAGGTTAGCCTTAGAATAGTTCCTGAATATTCCAGGTTTAACTGGGGGTTCAGGTTTTATTTTTACTTCAAAGGAGTCAATTTTGTGGTGTAACCTTACCAGGGAAGGCATTACAGTAGGGGGTGTGCAGCACTCTCCCATTTTAGTGAGGACCAGATCCAGTATGGTTACACCCCTGGTTGATGTACTGACAATCTGGTCCCGGGAGTTTGTGTTTACGAAATCCAAGAATCTCTGTGCATGTACGTTTGGTCTCATATAAAATTCCCAGTTAACAGTGGGGTAATTAAAGTCACCCATGAATATGGTATTGGGTTGGATGGTTACAGTTTCTAATAAGTTTAAATACATGGTATGGGGGGTTTCCTGAGTCATACAGCGGGACCTATAACTTTCAAGGAAGAATTTTGCCTATGGTGATTTGAACATGGAGCAGCTCTAGTGCACTGCCCTGTTTGACCAGCCTTGACGTACATTTATTTTTGATGTAAATAGAGACACCTCCACCTTTAGTCCCTGACTGTGAAGTAGCTGACTTAAATGTGTGGAAGGGATTATAATCTTGCACTGCTGGTGTGTTCTCCGTGGCTTTAAACCACGTCTCAGTGAATGTACATATGTCAGCATTCTCTAGGATAAAGACAGCTTTTAGGGAGTGGAGCTTTTTGTTTTGACTCCTAGTACTGAGCATTTTCTTGGTTTTGATTTGCTATGACAAAAGTACTTTCAGTTTGGCATTGCCTAAAAAAAGCACTACGGGGGAAGATAATGTTTTAGCTAATATTCAAAAGCCTTGGGGGGGTGAGGTGCAGACCATCCCTGGCAAAGCAGCGTGGTCTGTTGACCATCTCTCCTTCCATGCTGACAAATATCGCACCCCCTTAGAATGACACCAGAAATTATGTCAATTATTAAAGTCAATCATCTTTTGTTTGTATTGTGGCATCATTCTTGGAAAAAGTAAAATGTTGCTCAATGCTAGGCTCATACCAGCCCGAGATACATAATCCAAGAGCTCCATGATGTCTCTCTTCATATAGTCTAGGGAGGTACATCTCGGGTCATTTAGTCCCACATGGACTATGACTGAGTCATATTGGTAATTGTGGTCCAATGACCTGAGTGCATACGTAATGTGGTGGATCCTAGTCCCTGATGAGCAACTGACCGTGACTTTCTTCTTACTCAGCCTGGTGAGAGGGACATCAATGTGTCTCACGATAGAGTATCCGATGACTAGAATGTTGGATTGTGTGATGGCTTACCTTATGGGCTTAGAGGTGGAGACTCCATGAGATGCATCTATGTGTGTTGATGTGGGTGTTGTTTTGAAAGAGTGCATTTGGGGCTGCTGAGGGTATTTGTTAAGTGTACTTCTTCTAGGAAGTCTTTGTGGTTTAGGAAGCTTACATTTAATTGCCTCAGCATATGTGGCTCGATATGTCTGCTTTGAATTGTGTGTGATGGGTGTAACGTGTGTACTACTGACAACCTTATTGACATTAGGAGTACTTTTATATGAGAGCTTTGCCTCCAGTGATATTGTGCAAACACATCTGTCACATACCATATCAGTTTGAGAATTAACTGGTTGCCAATAAACATGATGCAACTTCTAAATTGCCTCAGGATGCCCATATCCACCAAGCCGGTAATGGAAACAGTAGGAAAGTTCATATCTATGGCAACAGACCCTTTTTTATTGATTAAACAGTTGGGAGTGAGAATATCAATCACTGTCAGAAGTATCTGGTTTGCAACTATGGGGGTAGTGCTTGTCACTGCAAACTAGTTGTCCTATGGGCAACAAGGTATTGGAGAAATTTCAATCGTGCTTTTACAGGAAAAATGTCACTCAAGGTGTCTGACTCTGTACAGAGCAATGACAAACACTTGAGGGGAAACTAATACATAAGCCCTGAAAATTTAAGGTTGAAGTATTTAGGCAGATATTCTGAAGTTAGAAACAAATCAAGCAGTACTTACTGAAAACAAAGAATTAGCTTGTCAAGAATGATGAAAAGAGGCGAGTCTCATGAATGGTTACTGCCTGGCTACTACTACTACTGCTGGTTTCATTACAGCTTAACTCTGTTGAGATACAGTGCTCTTTTGCTTCTTCCCTCACCAGAAGCAAAATGTTAGCACCAATCTAAAGATGAGAATCAGGCCACAGCCTGTTTGGTTATCCACAATCTTGTCCAAGGTGAGGCAAGGGTCAGTAGGCTCATAGCCTTTTCCTGGTGTATGCCTTGAATAGCAACGAGACCAATCATGAATGTTAAGCACAGACGCTCACTCTCCAACCCGAAACAGTCAGGAATCAATGCACTCTGCTCCTTCTCTCACCATGACCAGAATATAAACTCAGATTCCAAGCAGTCACCTATAAAGCAGTTATTAGGCTTTCTGGTGATCAGCTGTCAACATGAAATAATGTCCTGTATTCCTTCTTTCACCAGGAGAAAACAGAAGCACTAATCCCAGGATGACTACGGAGAGGCAGAATGTGGGCTCTCCAATAACTGGTGGTCTTGCAATAGATGTTTAAAGGTAAGATGAAAAAATTGTTTCTCTTAAACATTGCAGTTTCCCCTAAACAGATATGAAAGTGGGTAACTTAAGTCACTACTAAGTAACTTGAACCAGTATTTTTAAAAGAGCAAGATAGACTGAAAGGGGTGGGCACTTTTATATTCTGGTACTATGGAATACAGTGGGATGGCTAATTAATTTAAAAAGTTGAAGGGGAGTGATTTCACAAAATGATAACTTTGTGCTTACTCAGACCAGCCAGTGAAAGGAGAGAGGGAAGGAGATACATGGTCAAATTAACATAAGGGGAAGGCAACTAGCAAGACGGTGTTTAAGAACACAACAGTAACAGGGTGGGAAATATCTGTCCGACTCAAGAGACACAGCTGTGGTCTCTTTTCAAGTTTTAATATGCAATTAAAAGCAGAGTACAAGTAAAACACAGTGTAAAGAAAACAAATCACAATATACAAAACAGAAAAAGGCAATAAAGTAATACAGAGTACAAGAAATCAAAAGCAAACTATCCTTTCCCACACAGCAAGTTGTGGCAGAGTCTGGGTGAGCATTTTCCAGTAGACTCTTGCTGTCTTCCCCTCAGAGATTAAAACCTTTGGCTCCTTATTAATTCCTATCCACAACTTCTCCTATGATTGATAGATTCCAATACAGGTCTCACCTACTACTGAGTTAATACACGACAAAGCTTTCTACAGCTATGTCTGTAACCTCAGGGGAAATGCAGAATAATGTGCAGAAATTAAAGTTATGTACATCCCATAACTGTAGATCACTGTTGTCCATTTTCATTCTTCCTCAACGTATGGAGTCACATATCTGACCTCAGATATGAACTGACCACATTCCACAAATTTTGGATTCAACTCTCAAGCTCCTCCCTCAACCCATAAGGCCCTAGTCCACCCCCAATACCTCAGATCAAGTTTGCTGCCTTAAATGTCTTAATGCACAACAGTAGAAGAGAAATAAATCTGGAACTACAGGTTCCAAAGGTCCACCAGGTCACTCCAGAAGATGACAGAAAGGAGGAAGGAGAGAGGGGAGTTGAGGAACTATGAAAATGGACAACACAGATAGTACTGTTGTGTACACTTACCATAAATGTAGTTGTTCTGGTGTATTCACTGTTGCAGTCATCATACTTGGGTTATCTGCCTGCAGGTAGCCCTCAGTTGGCCCAAATACCAGAGTCTTGGGATTTCTGCATCGGATGCAGTCGCCTCTTCCATGATGTCAGGTCATCAGGGGTATAAAACTGGCAGCCGCCATTACATCAGTTTTTCTTGTCCCAAATGTCAGGAGCCCCCCAAATAGGAAGCTAGTATATGGTATGGAACAGCACCAGTAAAAAGTAAATACCACTGCCATAAAAAATGACCATAGAGAGGATAGGTAGAAAGAACAGAGAAAACCAGGGGGCGGAGGTAGGGAAACCAGGACTGCAACAGTGAATACACTCGAACATCTACATTTATGGTATGTGTACAAAACTGTACTATGTCCTTTGTGTTTCAATTTTGCAGTCATCACACTTGGATTGATTCCCAAAGCTGAGGAAGGGTGGAGGCAGTCATAGAAGTGTTGGGGCTGGCTAGCAGGCCTTGTAAGACTGCTGTAGCAAATCCAGTTCTGGATTTAGAAAAAATAGGTAAGTGGTAATGCTTGTTGAAGGTGTGTGCAGAACTCCAGTTTGCAGCTTCCAGAATGTCCCTGGTAGGGACTCCCCTGAGAAATGCTGTAGAGGTGGAAGTAGCCCTAGTGGAATGTGTTCTGATCCCCTGTAGGGTAGGTTTTCCATGGTGCTTGTAGCAGAAATGGATGCAATGTGCTATCCCATTTGGGAATGGTATGTTTTGAAATGGCCTTGCCCTCTGCCCCTGTAGCACAGCTGACTAGCAGCTGGTCAGATTTTCTGAAAGGTTTAGTCCTGTCAAGGTAGAACCTAAGCTGTCTGTGCATGTCCAAGGAGTGCAGGATCCTTTCCCCTTTATACTGAGGGTTAGGGAAGAAGGTTGGCAAATGGATGGATTGGTTTAGAGCCACAATGGACACCACCTTAGGCATAAAGGATGGGTTTGTCCTGAGGGAAACCCTGTCAGTATGGAAAATAATGAAGGGTTCCACAGCCATTAGTGCCTGTAACTCAGACACTCTTCTTGCTGAAGTTATGGCTAAAAGCAAGGCTGTTTTCCAAGAGAGGAATTTTAACTCTGCTGAAGCAGCAGGTTCAAAAGTGGGAAGAGTGAGCTTTTCCAGTACAAAGTTAAGATCCCAGGCAGGGGTGGGTGCTCTCCTAGGGGGCCTTAAGTTGTTAGCCCCTCTCAGGAACTGTTTGATGAGAGGGTAACAAAATAGAGGTGGCTCAGTATTATAATGTACTGAGATGGCAGAGCCATGAATCTTAATGGAGGAGAAGGATAGGCCTCTGTGCAGCAGCTCTGCTAGGTAATCAAGGATTTGAGGTAAGGAGGGCACTATTGTGTCCTTTCCTTGAGACTGATTCAAAGAATAATATGTTTTCCACTTTTCAGCATAGCATTTCCTAGTACTAGGCCTTCTGGCCTCAAGAATGACGGCCAGCACCTGTTTGCTGAGGGTTGCTGGTGGTGTATTCAGGGGATAAGCCAGGCTGCAAGGTTTAGGGGTTTGCAACTGTGGATGCAAAATCTGTCCCTCCTGCTGAGACAGCAGGGAAGGTGTCTGATGAAGGTGCCAGAGTGGCACTGTTCTCAAACTGCATAAGAGTGGATACCAGTGCTGGCATGGACAGTCTGGGGCAATAAGAATTGCCCTTGGCCTGCCCTGTTTGACCTTAAATAGCACTTTTGAAAGGAGGGGCAGGGGGGGGGGAAGGCATACACTGAGATGCTTTCCCATTTGAAGGATAGGGCATCCACCTTCCAGGCTCTGCTGTGAGGGTTCCTGGTGCAGAATTTGCTCAACTGGTGGTTCTCGGGGGAGGCAAAGAGGTCCACCTCCAGTGTCCCCCACCTCTGGATTAGAAGGTTGAAGGTGTTGGGCTCCAATTTCCACTCATGTGGGTCCAGGAGATTTCTGTTTAAATCATCTGCTAGTGAATTTTGTTTGCCTGGCAGGAATTGAGCTTGTAGATGTACTCGGTTGCTCACGGCTGTGTTCCACAGGGCCATGGCTAACATGCACAATGGTTAAGAATGGGTTCCCCTCCTGCTTGTTTATGTACCACATAACTGTGGTGTCGTCTGTTTTTACTAGCAGCTGTCCTGGAAGGATTAGGTATTTGAAGGCTGTCAGAGCATTCTGTACAGCTAGCATCTCTTTTTGACTGATGTGCAGGAGAATTTGTCCTGGGCTCCACTTGCCCTGAATGCATTTGCCTGCCATGTGAGCCCCCATGCATAGTCTGATGCGTCTGTTGTCAGGGTTGGGCAGCAAGGGGTTGAGTGAAAGGCAGTCCCTTGTTGTGGTTGCATGCTTCTGCCCACCAAAGGAACTCTGCCCTTAGACAAGGTATGATAGGAATGACTGTTTCCAGGTCTTGAGAATGTTGGCACCAAAGACTTTTTAAGTACCACTGAAGTTTTCTCATATGTAGTCTTGCATATGGAATTAGCAGAATGCATTGAGGCCATGAACCCTAGGGCTTGCAGAATTTTCCGTGCAGACAGCTGGGTTTTGGTGGCCATTTGTTTGAAGTAGTTGGTCAAATAGACCCGTTTTTCTTGAGTGAGAAATGCCATCTGGGAAGTTGTGTTCAAGCTTGCTCCCAGGAATACAATTTTTTGACTGGGCCCAGTTGTGATTTCTTTTTGTTGATGGTCTTTTTACAAATGCCAGGTGCTGAAATAGCAATTCTGGACTGTCCGCCTGAATCAGGCAATCATCCAAGTATGGGAAAATCTGGATATTTCTCTGCCTGCAGTATGCAATGGCTAGAGCCAGGCACTTTGTGAATACTCTGAGCGCAGTAGCTAAGCCAAAGGGAAGTGCAGAGAACCAATGGTGCATACAGCCTGCCCTGAAGCGTAGATATGTCCTGCAAGACTCTCTTATGGGGATGTTCAGATAAGCTTCCTTTAAGTCTAGGGTGACTAACCAGGCATCCTTAGCTAGAACAGGGAGAAGCTGTTGCAGGGTTAAGCATTTTGAATTTTGGGACCACCAGAAAGGTGTTGAGAATTGATAGATCCAGGATTGGGCACCAAGAGCCCACTTTTCTGGGCACCAGGAACAGTCTGGAGTAGAAACCCTGCCCCCTTTGTTCTACTGGAACACGTTGAATAGCCCTGATATTGAGCAGGGAAAGTACTTGCTTTTGAGCCTTTGCCCACTGGTTTGGAGGAAGGTCAGGAAACCTGCTTGGAGCTGGCAGTGCATGGAAGTAGAATTTGTACCCCTGGGATACAATGTTTAGAACCCATCAGTCCTGAGTAATGGACATCCAGTTTTTTGCATGACGGGCAAGTTTTCCTCCTAGGGGCGCAAGTAATTGGGCAGGGCTGGGAAGGATAACTGAAAAGTCATTGTGAACCTTTTCTATAAGGGGGTGGCTTACCACTCGCTGTTTTTCAGGTGGGAGCACTCCATTGTTTAGATTTCTGCATACCCTGAGACTGTGGTCTTGGTGGTCTGTTTCCCCTGGGTTTGGACTGAGAAGGCCTGGAAAGGGCTGGAAAGGACCAGTTTTTAGAAGGCCAATGCCTACTGAATCTAGGTGACTGCACTTGTAAGAATTCTTTAACAGTTTGCATAGATTTAGCTTTTTCTTCCATCTTTTTAAGAACCTCTTCTGCTTTGGTGCCAAACAGTCATTTAAAGGATCGTCTAGTAATTTTGACTTGACATGATCTGGCAAGGTTTGTTCCTTCAGCCAAGCAAGCAGTCTCAGTACAGACCCAGTGACTGCAGCCCTGCAAGATGCTTCAAGGGCATCAAAACCACGCTGCAAGGTATGCTTATTAACTTGGTTTGCAGAATGCATTAACTCTTGTAAATCTTTATTTTCCGCACAATTTGGAAGTAACACCATTTTTTGTTTAACTAGTTCCATAATATGTTGCTGGTACTTCAGTATGTGAAACTGGCAATTCAATGCCCTGATGGCAAGAGTTGCAGAGGTATACACCTTCTTACCCCATCTGCCTAAAGCTCTGGAATCCCTGTCTGAAGTGGGTAGGGTTTTTGGCTGTAGTAGCCTTAATACCTTTACGTCCCTGGGAAATGGTCTCTGGATCCACAACAGGATTCTTAAAGAGAAATGTGTGAGAATCAGGTACTCTGTAGTACCTGTCAGGGTTTTCTAAGGGCCGGAGGTAAAGTGTGTGGAGTAAGACTGGATTCCATGAAGACATAATCTACAACATCCAGGACAGGGGGGTATAGCTAGAGGCCTGTGCTGAGGCAACTCTAAAAATTCTCTGAGTCTCTGTTTGGACTGAGGGTAGTCCTAGCATTCCCAGCGGAAATGCTCTCTTAAAAGTATGCAAGGTTTCACCAAAAGAAAAATTGTCTGGAGGGGATGCAGAGGGAATGGATTCCTCTGCA
Organism: Protopterus annectens; assembly: GCF_019279795.1. Lineage (NCBI taxonomy): Eukaryota > Metazoa > Chordata > Ceratodontiformes > Protopteridae > Protopterus > Protopterus annectens. Next base: position 419,055,809 of record NC_056748.1, read on the forward strand.
TCTGAATCCTCATAAATTGATAAGGGCATGTCCTGGTAATCAGAAGAGTCGGAGTCATCGGACTCCGGGTCTGTAGAATCAGAATGAAACTCAGTTCTTTGTCTCTTAGCAAGGGAAGGTTGGCTTCCCCTAATTAGGGTAATAAGGTCTTCAGCCATTCTAAGCATTTGTTTTTGTGGCATGGGAGCTTGAGCATGCGCTTTGGTCGTCAGTTTTCTAGGCATAGTGCGTACTCTGGGCCTGAGAAACTCAGTAGTTTTAGCTAGAAACGGAAGTTGTCAGTTTAATGCGAACATCGGTAGGTCGGCATACACCCTCAGAAGCTGGTGCCTGCACAGTGGCGTGGCCCCATCCAAGGTAGAGACATCCGCAGGTTCCATAGATGAAGAAGCATCTCACGGCATACCGGACACCAAATGGGTCTCGGCAGAGGCCTGTGAATCTGTAAAAGTGGGCATCAGGGGCTGCAAAGGCACCTCACTGAGTACCGGCGGACTGGCAACTAGCTTAACGGACGCATCACCAGCAGTTTTGGACCTATGCGGTCTGTTTCTGTCTATCTTTACGTTTTTTCACAATATCGGTAGTCGGATGGCTTACTGAAGCCATTTCGGAATACAGAGAATGAGAGCGAAAGAATTTAGTGACAAAGATAGCCCGATGAAGAATGGTTCGGGCTTTAAACAAGGCACAAAACTGGCAGCGTGGGACGTTGTGGTCTGGGCCTAACAGGTGGCGCAGTAAGAATGAAAATCTCTGGGAGGTATTTGCTTTCCACAGGCAAGACAATTGTTAACTTTTTCTGACATCGGTTAGAGCAAGAAAAAAGGATCCCCAACGGGGTACTTGGCTTTAGAAGACTTCACATTTGTAACTCAAAAAATTAAAATTTCAGGGAGCGGCCGACCGGCACTTGCAAACTGCTTCTGCTGCCTGCTACATCTCGGCAAGAAAGACTGATGTAATGGTGTTGGCTGCCGGTTTTATACCCCTGATGTGATGGATTGGGAGGATGGCTTAATGGCTAAGGTGTTTGCCTTACAAACACAAGGTGCAGGGTTTGAGTCTCGCAAGGGGTAATTGGCTAAGCTTAAAATGGCTTGCAAGAGCAGTTAGCTTAGTATGAACCTATGAACCTATGAACCTATGAAGGGGAGACAGCATCCGATGCAGAAATCCCAAGACTCTGGTATTCGGGCCAACTGAGGGCATCTTGCAGGCAGATAACCCAACAGTGATGACTGCAACAGTGAAACACAAAGAACATCCGTAGTATCCTGAAGGGACAACTCCTCCATAGGGGAATTAGGAGAAAGTGAATCCTCTTCTTCAGCCCCTATGACAAGAGCAGAGTGGATTTAAGAGTAAGTCAGTGACTCCTCACCAGAGTCTATGTCAAACTCTTATTTAGAGGAATCAGATTCCTCTTCTTCAGCCCCTATGACAAGAGCAGAGTGGATTTAAGAGCAAGTCAGTGACTCCTCACCAGAGTCTATGTCAAACTTTTATTTAGAGGAATCAGATTCCCCAAGACATCTGACTGGAGTAGAAGATTAGGGAACAGAAACAGGAACAGATAATGTTTGAGGGGACTTTAGCGCCATAAGACCACCAAAACACCCCTCCAAGTAAAATCTTGTCATTCCTTGTATGGATCTTTAGCCACTGTTGAGTACATAACTTTAATATAGATGTAGTCCTTTTCATTGTTCCTTAACGTATGGGGCAGACTCCCCAGCTAAGTAAACTTGGGTGGCCCTCATGGAAGTATATTCTGGAGAAATGCTGAACCAAAAGCAGCTATGCTTCTGGAAGTCCAATTTGTAATGACTAATAAAGGCATGAGCATTAGACCAGATGTCTTCTGCACAAATATCATCAATGGAAGATCTAGACCAGAAGGCAGGTGGCCATGGACCTGGTTGAATGAGCCTTAGGTGGTTTTTGTAGGTAGAGACCTTGCTGGGAATACATCCAGGAAATGCAATTAGTTATCCATCTGGCCAATGTAACTTTAGAAAATTGTAGAACCCAACCTGCTAGGTGAAGAGAGACAAACGGCTGGTCTATTTTTCTGAAATCTTTTGTTCTGTGTAAATGGAAAGGAAGTTGTGTAAAATCTTACCATAACCATAGAATTCATTCTCTTCCATGTTGCAGTATACTACTAGTAGGTTTACCCTTCTTCCGATCAGGTTGTCTGGCCAGGTTTCCAAAGATTTTCAGCCCTTCTTGGTGCATTGGACATCTGACGTGGAGGCAGGAACGTGGGCCATAAATGTGACATCTGCATGCACCAGTCCTCAGAACACAGACAGAAGCCCCAGACGTAGCCAGTCCTGAAGGGCATAGCCTGTCCAGAAGCCGAAGAGAGCAAGTGCAAGAGTATGAGGGGGAAGGTGGGGGGGGGGAATACTGTAACATGGAAGAGAAGGACATCTATGGTTATGGTAAGATTCTACACAACCTTCCTATGTCCTTCTATTCCAATGTTGCAGTATTCTACTAGTGGGTGAGTACCAAAGCTCACTGATGACTGGGAGATGGCCTGGAAGAGAACTCCAGGAATCCATGCAGGATAGCCCTGGCAAACCATGCCATGGCCATGGAGATATGGTCCAGTTTGTAGTGTTTGGTGAAGGTGTGTACAGAGGACCAGGTAGCTGCCTGGTCATTTGTAGTGTTTGGTGATGGTGTGTACAGAGGACCAGGTAGCTGCCTCCAGAACGGAATTAGTGTATAGGCCTTTAAAGAAGGCTCCAAAAGAGGACATAGCTCTTGTGGAATGGGCCCTGACATTGCCTAGCAAGGTCTTCCCGAGGCGTGAGTAACAAAAGGAAATAACCCTGGAAATCCAGGATGAAATGGTCTGCTTTTCCTAGAGCCCTGGGGTGAAAGGAGACAAACAGTTGGTCTGATATGCAAAAAGGGCTGGTTTTAGGCAAATAAAATCTGAGCTGTCTGTGCAAGTTTAGGAAATGAAGGACTCTCTCACTATCTCCCTGTGGGTTACAGAAGAAGGTAGGTGTGTGGACAGCCTGATTCAAGGAAAGGTTGTTGACCACCTTGGGAAGAAGGAAGAGTTTGTGCTAATGGTGATCCTGTCCATATGAAAAAACAAAAAAGCGGGTGTTAACCATAAGGGTTTGAAGCTCCGAGACCCTTCTGGCCCTGGTCAAAGCTACTAGCAGTACAGTTTTCTACGTGCAAATCTTTATGCGGGCCTTGTCAGCTAGTTCAAAGGGCACCACTGTCAGTTTTTCTAACACATAATTAAGAGCCCAGGGAGGTGGAGAGATGGTTTCCTGGGCAGTCTTAGGTGCAGAATACCCTTAAGGAAAAGTTTGGATGGGAGTCCGGATGCCAGTAGGGGGTCCACAGGCAGGCAAGCAGAGGTGGCAGACAGCTGTGCCTTTAGAGAGGCATAGGACAAACCTAAGAGTTCACACAGTTAAGACAGAATCAGGGGAATATCGCTGTCCAGTGGATCCATCTGTCTCTTTTATGACAACACATAGAAAACCTTTTCCATTTGGAGATGTAGGATTTTCTTGTGTTGGGTTTCCCGGCCTCCTGCAGGACTGAAAGCACGTCCTCATTGTACAGGTGTGTGAAGGGGATAAGAATTCTATCCACCACAGGGTGAGGTGCAGAGACTGCCACTGTGGGTGTATCTGTGTCCCCTTTCACTGTGTAAGTCAGGGACCCTGTATAATCTATCCGCCCTGTGAGGCACAGGTGGTTGGGAATCTGGATTAGTGGATGCAGCAGCAAATGCATCCAGAAAGTCAGGCTGAACAGGTGGAATAGGTGAAGAGTTAGAAGAATCCATCTGTATAAAATCATAAAAACTCTTTTGTTGCTCAGTCATGTCTGAGCATTCCCACTTGAAGTGGTCTCTCATCGAGTTAACAGTGCAACTGAAGGTTAAGTCTTCCACTGGGGAATCAGGCTCTGCAGAGGTTTCCTCAGGAGATCCATACCCCAGAGGGGATGAGATCTCAGAAGAATAGGACAGGGAGTCCTCCAAAGAGTCAGACTCCTTCTCCTCTGCTGGCTGACTCACAGTCCTTTCAGGGATGGAGGGTCTGGGACTTAAAAGAAGTGGAACAGCAGGAGCAGCTTCAGTGGAAGGCCTAAGGGCCAATAAGGCATTGTATAAACTTTAGCTAAAGGCCTGCCAATCGGGTAAGGATTCAGGCTCTGGAGAAAGATGTCAGGTCTTTTGTTTCTTTTTAGAAGGCCTAGCAGGCATCTGGCTGGTGGTAGGCCTATGGGTAATCGGTGGGATGGTGGAGGCAGAGTCCGAAGCACCCATCGAAGGCACTGGTTCCCCCCTGGCGTCTGTAGCAGGCACCGGTAAGCCCTCCCAGGACATGTCTGCTCTAGATTGTGCGGCCTCCTGTAAGGTACCCACTGTATCTGCTGTGGTGGATGCCGGGTCCTCAACCAAGCGGACAATGGCTAAAGGCTGAGAAGTGGCAGAGGGAGGTGCTGTGGAAGTAGTAAGCTGCATGGACTTGGCCCTCTTCTTTAATGGTTCAGATGGGGCATCGGAGCCGGTTTCCATACCTAGTGCAATCTTAAACATTGATTCTCGAGGTACAAATTAAGAGCCTATAAACAACAACAATTTGCAAATGACACAGTTCTTACAATAGCGTTCCCTACCCAAACAGAAAAGACACTGGTTGTGGGTGTCTTTATGGGGAATCTGGCGACCACAGTTGCACTTACCCTTACCAGACATGAACAGACTATAAACTATAAAAAAAGGACTGAAAGTATCCCCACAACAGGGTACTTAGCTTGTTTAGTTTCAGATCCAACATCTGAGAGTAGCAGGAACACCTGGTGTACATTTGGCAGCAGAAAAGTTCTGAGTGCTGGTGCGTGCAGACATCACCTTTATGGCCCATATTCCTGCCTCCATGTCAGACGTCCGACGCACCAAGAGGGTCTGAAAAACTTTGGAAACCTGGCTGGACAACCTAGCCAGAAGGGTAAACCTACTACTAGAATACTGCAACACTGGAATAGAAGGACATACATAGTTGTCTACGCACATCTAAAAGATGTAGCATGTATTCTCCCTTGTTTGAAAATTTTGGAAAGAAGACTGGTAAATAAATAGTTTGATTTAAATTTAATTCAGAAGCCATTTTGGTAGGAAAGAAGGAATGGTTCATAAAGTAACTATCTTTATGAAAAACAATGTAAGGGTTTTTTGATGAAACAGCCTAGAGTTCAGAAATCCTTTTTGCAGATGTAATAGAAACAAAAAGGCTGTTTTCCAAGACAGGAATTTTAAGTCCGTTTTCGATGAAGGTTCAAAGGGTGTTGAGTTAAGTGTTGAAGTACTATTGTTAAATCCCAAAGAGGTGACAGATCTTTCACTGGAGGTCTGAGCAATAAGGTGCCCTTAAGGAAGGACATAAACTTTGAAGCAGCCAAGCAAGAAGCTCCGTCTCCTGAATGAAAATTTGATATGGCTGCCAACTGTACCTTGTGGAAAAAAGTACAGTTGTGTACACTTACCATAAATGTAGATGTTCGAGTCTATTCACTGCTGCAGTCATCACATTTGGGTTATCTGCTTGCAGTAGCCCTCAGTTGGCCTGATTAACAAAGTCTTGGGTCCTACGCCAGTTGCTGTCTCTTCTTCCTTGACATCAGGTCGTCAGGGGTATAAAACATGCAGCTGATGCCATTACATCAGTTTTTCTTGCCCCAGATGTCACGTGCCCCTGTAATGGGAAGCAATTAAATCTATAAATCTACAAGGTTATACCTCCAACAAAAAAGCAAATACACCAAAAAACTTTTAAGCACTGAAAAGGAGAGAAGAGGTATAGCCAAAAGAAGTCAGGGGGCTGGAGAAGGGTAACCAGGACTGCAACAGTGAATACACTCGAACCTTTACGTTTATGGTAAGTGTACACATAACTGTACTATGTTCTTCGTGTTTCACCATTGCAGTCATCACATTTGGGTAGATTCCCAAAGTTAAGGATGGGAGGAGGAATTTAGATAGCATTAGGACCAGCTATAAGGCCCTGCAAACTGCAGTGGCAAAGCCAGCTCCGGAGTTAGAGAAAATTGGCAAATTGTAATGCTTGGTGAAAGTATGTACAGAACTCCAGGTAGCAGTTTCTAGGATGTCCCTGGTAGGTACACCTCTGAGAAAGGCTGTAGAGATAGATGCACCCCTGGTTGAGTGGGGTCTGATCCCGTGTGGGATAGGTTTTCCATGGTGCTTATAGCAGAAATGAATGCAATGGCCTATCCCATTTGGAGATGGTTTGCTTTGAAATAGCCTTCCCCTCTGTCCCTGCAGCAAATGCCACCAGCAATTGTTCAGATTTCCTTTGAGGTTTAGCCCTGTCCAAGTAAAATCTAAGTTGTCTGTGCACATCTAAGGAGTGCAGTATCCATTCCCCTTTGTTCTGTGGATTAGGAAAAAAGGTTGTTAAATGAATGGACTGATGAAAGGCCACACTGCATAGCATCTTTGGCATGAAAGGGGGATTGGTCCTGAGGGGACACCCTGTCCGCATGAAAGATGATGAAAGGCTCCACTGCCATAAGGGCCTGTAATTCAGATACCCTTCTTGCTGAAGTGATAGCTAAAAGGAAAGCTGTTTTCCAAGAAAGGAATTTTAAATCTGCAGTAGCAGCTGGCTCGAAAGGAGGAAGGGTGAGTTCCTCCAATACAAAGTTAAGGTCCCAGGCTGGATTTGGAGCTTTCCTGGGTGGTCTTAAATTTTTGGCCCCTCTGAGGAACTGCTTGAGCAGTGGATGAGAGAAGAGGGGAGGTTCTGTGTTACAATGAGCTGAAATGGCTGAGGCGTGAATTTTTATTGAAGAAAAAGACAGGCCCTTGTGAAGCATCTCAGTTAAGTATTATAAAATCTGAGATAAATTAGGCACTGCTGTGGTCCATCCCTTGAGATTGGTTCCAGGCACAGTATCTTTTCCATTTTTCAGCATAAGATTTTCAAGTACTAGGCCTCCTTGCCTCTAAAATGACATCCATCACTGGTTTACTGAGGGATGGTAAAGGAGAGCTTAGGTAATTAGCCAAGCTGCTAGGTTCAGTGTTTGAAGATGAGGGTGCAGAATCTGGTTCTCCTGCTGAGACACCAGGGTAGGAGTCTGAGGCAGCTGACATGGGGCCAACAGTGACACACTGTGCAGGAGGGGGTACCAGTGTTGGCGTGGCCAGTTTGGTGCAATCAAAATCATCCTTGGTTTGTCTTGTTTGATCTTTAGTAGTACTTTGGAGAGCAGAGGCAGAGGAGGAAAGGCATAAACTCATAGGTTGTTCCAGCTGAAGGACAGAGCATCTACTTTCCAAGCTTGTCTGTGGAGTCCTTGCGCAAAATTTTTCCAATTGATAGTTCTGGGGGGAGGCAAACAGGTCTATATCTGGGCTCCCCCATTTGCTTGTCAACATGTTGAAAATCCTTGGTTCCAGTTTCAACTCTTGTGGGTCCATGAGGTTTCTGCTTAGTCTGTCTGCCAGTGTATTTAGTTTTCCTGGCAGGAACTGAGCTTGTAGATGCACTTGGTAGCTCACGGCTGTGTTCCACAGTGCCATGGCTAGTCTGCAGAGGGGGTAAGAATGTGTACCCCCCTGCTTGTTTATGTACCACAACAGTGGTGTTGTCCGTCTTTACCATTAATTGTCCTGGAAGAATGTGGTCCTTGAAGGCTGTCAAAGCATTCTGTACAGCTAACATTTCTTTATGATTGATGTGAACGTGCATTTGAATTGGGTTCCATTTGCCCTGAATGCACTTGCCTGCCAGGTGCGCCCCCCAAGCATAGTCTGATGCATCTGTTGTTACGGTTTGGGCGGCAGGGGGTAGTGTGAATGCTAGTCCCTTGTTTTGGTGGCAGGCCTCTGCCCACCAAAGGAACTCTAGGCGTGGGCAAGGAATGACAGGAATCATTGCTTCTAGATCCTGAGAATGTTGACACCATAGGCTTTTTAGATACCATTGTAGTTTCCTCATATGCAGTCTTGCATATGGAATTAGAAGAATGCAGGAGGTCATGAACCCCAAGGCTTGTAGTATTTGCCTTGCAGATAGCAGGGTTTTTGTCACTTGTTTGAAATAGGTTGTCAAGTGAATTTGTTTCTCTGGCGTGAGGAAAGCCATCTGGGAAGTTGTTTTCAAGATTGCTCTCAGGAATATAATTTGTTGACAGGGTACCAGGTGTGATTTCTTTTTCTTTAAGGTGTACCCCAGACAAGTTAGCATCCTTTGTACAAACGGAAGATGATTCAAAAGTATGTCCTGGTTTTCTGCCTGAATTAGACAATCATCCAGGTATGGGTATATTTGAATATTTCTTTGCCTGCAAAATGCAATGACTGGAGATAGGCACTTTGTGAATACCCTGGGTGGAGTAGATAAGCCAAAGTGCAATGCAGAGAACTGATAGTATGTGTAGCCTGCTTTGAAGCGTAGGTATCTTCTGCAAGATTCCCTGATTGGGATGTGCAGGTATGCTTCCTTTAAATCTAGTGTTGCCAACCAGGCATCTTTGCTTAGCATAGGAAGCAACTGGTGAAGAGTCAGCATCTTGAATTTTGGAATCACCAAAAAGGTGTTTAGAGTAGAAAGGTCCAGGATAGGACTCCATGAATTGTCTTTTCTGGGTACCAGGAAAAATCTCTAGTAGAAATCTTGTCCCTTTTCCTCTTCTGGTACCAACTGAATAGCCCCTATGTTTAAGAGAGAGTACTTGCTTTTGGGCCTCTGCCCACTTATTTGGAGGTAGATCTGGCTAACCGCTTGGAGTTGGTAGCGCGTGGAAGTAAAATCTGTATCCTAGGGACACTATTTAAAACCCATTTGTCCTGGGTAATGAGTCCCCAGTTCTTTGCATGAAGTGCAATCTTTCCCCCCAAAGGAGCAGTCAGTTGAGAAGTGCTTGGAAGTTTTAAAAATAAGTCATTGAGACAGTTTACCATAGGGTTGAGTTTTATTACTCCCAGATTTAGAAGTGGAGCCCCCCCCACTGCTTAGTCCTGTGCATCCCCTGGGACTGAAGCCTGGGTGCTCTGCTGGATCTGGGTTTGGACTGAGAAGGTCTGGAAGAGGCAGGAAAGGACCAATTCTTAGAAGGCCAATGCCTACTAAATCTTGGAGGTTGTACTTGTAAAAAATCTTTAACAGTTTGCATAGATTTAGCTTTTTCCTCCATCTTTTTAAGAACTTCTGCCTTGTTGCCAAACAGGCGGTCCTGATTTAAGGGAGCATCCAGTACTTTCGCTTTAACATGATCGGGCAAGGATTGCTCCTTAAGCCAAGCATGCCTTCAAAATGCAGACCCAGTTATTGCAGCCCTGCAAGACGCCTCTAGTGAATCAAAACTACACTGCAATGTACATTTACCAACTTGTTCAGCAGAATGCATTAAATCCTGTAAATCCTTATTTTCAGCACAATCAGGAATCAACATAATTTTCTGTTTAAGCAATCCAGTAATATGCTGCTGATACTTTAACATATAAAACTGGCAATTCAAGGCCCTAATGGCCAAAGTTGCAGAAGTGTATACCTTCTTAACCCATCTATCCAGTACTCTGGAGTCTCTATCAGAGGGGGTAGGATTTTTGGCAGTAGTAGCTTTAATGCCCTTGGGTCCCTGTGAAATGGTTTCATGATCCACAGTAGGATGTTTGAAAAGGAACTTGTGAGAGTCAGGAACCCTCTAATATCTATCAGGTTTTCTGGAAGCAGGAGGTAGAGAATCAGGGGCCATGCTAGATTCTGCAAAGGCATTAACAATGTTCAGTACAGGAGGTATAGCTAAAGGCCTGTGCTGGGGCAGGAGTAAGAAATCCCTAAGCCTTTTTTTTAGAATCAGAGAACAAAAATGTTCCCTGAGAGTATGCAAGGTTTCACCAAAAGAAAAATCCTCTTGGGGGGGGGGGGGGGGGGTAGAGTCCTCAGCATCAGAATCCTCATAGATAGATAAGGGACAATCCTGGTCATCAGAGGAAACACAAATTTCAGAATCCTGGTCAGAAGTATCATAAGCAAACTCAGTCCTAGGTCTCTTAGAGGGGGAAGGTTGGCTTCCCCTGATTAAAGTAATATGGTCTTCAGCCATTCTTATTTGTTTTTTAGGCACAGATGCCTGACCATGCGGTCTGGGCATCACTTTTCTAGGCATGATTCGAGTTTTAGGCCTTGAAGAAAAAGATGGTGCCGGTTTAATATGCAAGTCAGTAGGCCTGAATACACCCTCAGAAGCCGGTGCCTGCACAGTGGCTCCGGACCCGTCCAAGGTAGAGACATCCGCAAGTTCCACAGTTAAAGCATCTTGCGGCACACCGGACTCCGAATGGGTCTCAGTAGAGGCCTGCGAATCTGAAGTAGCGGGTATCAGGGGCTGCGAAAGCGCCTCACTGAGTACTGGCGAACTGGGCAGCCTGTCTCTGTCTTTATCTTTGCGTTTTTTCGGAATGTCGGTAGTTGGATGGCTTACCGAAGGCATATCAGGATAAACTTAGCACCAAAATATTTAGAAGCACAAATATACTGATGATGGATAGTTTGCAGTTTGAATAAGGCACAAAACTGACAGTGAGGTACGTCGTGGTCAGGGCCTAGGCAAGGAATACAGTACGACTGAAAATCTTTATGAGGTATTTGCTTTCCACAAGAAATGCAATTATTTACTTTTACTGACATCGGTTTAGAGCAAGAAAAAGTTTCCCCAATGGGGTACTTAGCTTTTAGTTGAAGACTTCGGTTCTGAAACTCAAAAACGAAAATTTCATGAGTCGGTCGACCGGCACTTACGAACTGCTTCTGCTTCGGGCACCACATGCCAAGAAAGACTGGGGTAATGATGTCGGCTGCATGTTTTATACCCCTGACGACCTGACATTACAGAAGAAGAGACAGCAACTGACATAGGACCCAAGACTTTGTTAATCAGGCCAACTGAGGGCTACTGCAAGCAGATAACCCAAATGTGATGACTGCAACAGTGAAACACAAAGAACATCTAGCACATTCTTTAAAAAAAGAAGCTAAAAAACTTCACCACAGAAGAAATTGGGGCAGTGAAAGGATCAATGTAATTTTTCAAGGCCGAAATTCAGAATCTTTTCCATTACTCTTGTGACTCCTCTTAGTGGAATCTTTCTGCGAGGACAAAAGTACAGTGGATATAAAAAGTGTACACACCCCTGTTAAAATGTCAGGATTTTGTGATATAAAAAAATGAGACCACAATAAATCATTTCAAAATGTTTCCCACCTTTAATGTGACCTATAACCTGTACACTTCAATTGAAAAACAAACAAATATGTTAGGGAGAAAAAATATAAAAAATAAAAAATGTACAATAAGCTGGTTGCATAAGTATGCACACCCTTAAACTTATACTTTGTTGAAACACTTTTGATTTAATTACAGCATTCAGTATTCTTGGGTAGGAGTCTATCAGCATGGCACATCTTGACTTGACAATATTTGCCCACTATTCCTTGCAAAAGCGCTCAAAATCTGTCAGATTATGAGGGCATCTCTTGTGCATAGCCCTCTTCAGGTCACTCCACTGATTTTCTATTGGATTTAGGTCTGGGCTCTGGCTGGGCCATTCCAAAACTTTAATTTTCTTCTGGTGAAGCCATTCTTTTGCTGATTTGGATGCATGCTTGGGGTCACTGTCATGCCGAAAGGTGAAATGCCTCTATTTTCAGCTTTCTAGCAGATGCCTAAAGGTTTTGGGCCAAAAGTGACTGATATTTGGAACTGCTCATAATTCGCTCCACCTAGACTACAGCCCCAGTTCCAGCTGAAGAAAAGCAACTCCAAAGCATGATACGGACCCCCGTGTTTCTCCGTGGGGATGGTGTTCTTTTGGTGATGTGAAGTGTTGTTTTTGCGCCAAACGTACCTTTTGGAATTGTAGCCATAAAGTTCAACCTTGATCTCATCAGACCATAACACATTTTCCCACATAATTTTGGGAGACTTGATGCATTGTTTTGCAAATTTTAGCTGGGTCTGGATGTTTTTCTGTGTAAGAAAAGGCTTCCATCTTGCAACCCTACCCTATATTCCAGACATATGTAGAATACAGGAGATTGTTGTCACATATAATACACAAATAGTACTTGCCAGAAATTCCTGCAACTCCTTCAGTGCTGCTGTAGGTCTCTTGGCAGCCTCCCTGACCAGTTTTCATCTGGTCTTTTCATCATTTTTGGAGGGACATCCAGCTCTTTGCAATGTCACTGTTGTCCCATATTTTCTCCACTTTTTGATGACTGTCTTCACTGTGTTCCATGGTATATCCAATGCTGTGGAAATTTTTTTGTACCCTTGTCCTGACTGACACCTTTCAACAATGAGATCCCTTTAATGCTTTGTAATCTCTCTGCGAACCATGGCCTTTGCTCTAGCAGGCAACTTAGTAAATGTCAAGAAAATCCTACTAGGACAGCTGAACTTTATTTAGGGTCAGTCAGAGTCTCTTTATTTGATGTCAGGCGTGTACCCAAGAAGACTTAATGCTGTAATTAAATCAAAAGGTGCTTCAACAAAGTATTAGCTTTAAGCATGTGCACACTTATGCAACCAGATTATTGTACGCTTTTTATTTTTTATCTTTCCCCTAACAGATTTGTTTTTCAATTGAATTGTACAGGTTTATAGCTTACATTAAAGGTGGAAAAAGTTTTGAAATTATTTATCGTGGTCTCGTTTTTTTTGTATCACAAAAACGTTGCATTTTAACAGGGGTGTGTACACTTTTTATATCCACTGTACATGATAAACAGGGGAAAAACGCCTGGACTGTCTGGCTATTAATGCAGCTGGAGGAACCATCCAGTTAGTTTGAGGGCAGGAATATTCGGATGTTTTATCCCTGATGGATGTGACAGAAGGTCTGGACTGGGTTACTAAGGGATAGGCATAAAGGAGACCAAAGGGCAAAAAGTGACTAGAGCATCTCTTGGTGACTTCCCCTGGGGGGGGGGGGGGGTTAGGGAAAAGTACCTGCTGCATTTGTTGTTGTGGGGAGAAGCAAAAAGATTGCAGCAAGGTTGGGCCCAATGACAGAAAATTTTCTCTGCCATTGACTGACTGAAAGACCACTCGTGAGGCACCAGAATGGACCTGCTGAGTTTGTCCACTAGTATGCTGTACTTCCCTGGAATGTGCATTGCCACTAGAAAGCGGTTGGAGGAGATCACCCATTGCCAGACTCTCATAGCTTCTCAGCAGAGGGAGTAAAATTGAGTTCCCCCTCGTTTGTTGATGTACCAGACCACAGAAATGTTGTTGGTTTGAATCATAATACTCCCCAGAGGGAAAACATTCGGAAGTGCCTGCAACGCTAGTAGGACTGCTCTCATCTCTAGGACACTGATATACGAACTGGTCTCTTGGGGGGACCACGTGCCTTGGGTCATTCTTCCCAAAAAATGTCCCCCACCTCAGTTGGGAGGCATCTGAGATCACTGTGGCCACTGGGGGAGACAGAACGAAGGGGTGACCTACATAAATGTTATCCAACTGGATCCACCAGCAAATATGTTTTTTGCATACTGGAGTCTGGGAAGGATAGGGGCTGTCAAAGAACAGACCACTGAACAGCTAGAGTCCACTGAAGAACATGCATACAGTAACATGCTAATGGGACTAACACTATAGATGCTGTCCTGGACCCAAGGGCTTGAAGGACAAGTCTGGCAGGAGGAGTATGATGAGAAAGAATTTGCTGAACCTGGGACTTGACTGTGACTATACAATGAGGAGGTAGAGAAGCAATCTGACTTATTGTGTTTAGATGAACACCAATGAAGTTCAAGCTCTGTGCCGGTAGCAGCTTGGATTTGGGAATGTTGTCTGTAATGACTAGTGTTTGGCAAATTTGGAGCAAACAGTCCCTAGACTGTTCTAGGAGATGCCTGGTTGGGGCAGTGAGAAGCCAGTTATTTAAGTATGGAAAAACTCGGAATCCTTGCAGTCTCTGGTCACCTGCCACCACTGCCATACACTTGGTAAACACCCTGGGGGCTGTGGTGAGTCCAAAGAGCAGCTTCTCTCTGACTGAGTGGGACATCAGGAAGCTTTCTTTTTCTGGAAGTGGGCATCTGGGAAAATGGTATAAAGCAACCACTGAATATTATTTTTAGCACCCAAGAATCTTTTGCTATAGCAGCCCAGGCTTATGGGTGCAAGGACAACCATCGCCTGCCTCCAGAGGCAAGCAGTCAAGTAGCCGTTCAGGAGCACTGAAAGGACACATCTGGAAAGGAATCTCAGAAACCCTGACTTTACAGGCCTCATCTGTTGCAAGGACAGCATCTTCCATTTGAATTATCTCCTCTGCCTCTGAGGGAGTTGTCTCTGTGAATCCTAGAAAGATCCCTACGATTTATTTCCTTGCCTCCTCTTTGATTCCTTGAAAAGGATCGTTGAGGGGTAGAAAAGTGAATCCCTACACCAGACAGGTTCTTTCCTTCTTGTTCACTGCGGGAATGCATTTCTTTCAAAGACCCAAACAATGTTCCCTCAAAATGAGAACTGATGAAAGAAGAATTGAAAGGCTCCACAAAATTGCAAAACCACACCAGGCATGTCTCCTTACAGCACTGCCCAAACTGACGGCCCATGAAAAACTTCTTCTGCATGAGAAATCAACCTCATGGACACATTTGAAATAGACAAGAGTGGCTGGCAGAGAGGATGATCTTTCATAATTCTCTGCAGCCATGGACTCAGAGACAGATTTTGAGAGTTTCTTGGACAAACCCCACTGCAGTCTTGTACAGCCGCCAAACAGTTCAAGGACCTCAAGACAATGGTTGCAAAAGTGAACATGCACTTTCTAAATCTGTCCAACGCCCTGGACTCTGTTAGAGGGATGGACAGAGGAGCTCTGTTCTGCTAGCTCTTTTTTGCTGGCTGCCAACACAATCATTGCATCAACAAGGACTCCTTTGCTCCAGTGGGGTTTATCTTTTGGAGTAGCTAAAATTTTGCTGGGACAACATGTGACTGGCTCAACAGAATCTGGTTCCTTCCTTGTCTAGTGAAAGACTAGGTTGATGAGCTCAACAGCTATGGGAGTCACCCAAGATGTAGATGGACCAGCACCAAAAGCCTCCAGAAATACTGACTCCTCAGGAGAAGAATTATCTGAGGACAAACCACCTTACTGCTTAAGGATCTCCAAAATGACTCCAAATGTGATGTCATCAGGTGGTAATCTGGGAGACCCTTCCCCTTTATTGAAGTCAGTATCTTTGGTGAGAGATTCCACGACAAAATCTATGTGCCTCCTTTTACAATTTCTCTTTTGGTGAACATCCTCAGCAGGATGCTCTGGGGAGGTTGTCCAAATACAGGGGTAGCTCCTCTATAGGACATGTTTGGATGCTAGTTGGTACTGGCTATCCCTGTGGTGCAGGTCGGATGGGAACAGAGCTTGGAATCATAGGGAAGAAATTGTAGGATCCAAGGGCTTATGAGAGATTGGATCTCTTGAATGACAGGAACACCCTCTCCACAACCTTGGAGGCAGATGGACCAGTAGAAACCATGGCCAGCCACATCGGAAACAAGGCTTCTAAAGCAGGCAAACTATGACTTTTTTCCAGATCCTTGCTTCGAGGAGGGAGCCAGACCTGAGCTAACACCAAGGCTTTGAGGGGCAAGGATGGATCCGACATCATTAGAGTACATCCCAGCCCCATGGATCTGATGTCAATGCTTCAGCTCCAAGACTCATCCCGATCCAAGGAAACAGGAGCAGAACTGGTCAGGGAAACTGTGGGGTTGAAAATGAAATTCTCTTCAGCTCTGACACTGGTACTCTCAGATCCTGTGGCTCCAAAACCAATGTAAAGACCAGAGAAGGAGATACATCTGTATGGAAGGAAGGCTAAGGATCTAATGAGAGATGGAGCAGGTATAACCCCCATCTGGATCTGAGCTCTGAGGAACTTTCTCTTCATCCTGTCTATTTTCAGCTTCAGAAAGACTCCTGGAGGACCTGAAAGAAGAGGTAGTGGACTGAGGTCTGGAATGTTTCTTCAAAGTTTGTATGAGGGGAGTATGGAGCTGAGGAGAAATAGGGTTGCTACACTCAGTTGAGCAAGTTCTCTGTATACAGGAAGTACCAGAAGTAGTGGGATCCACAGTTTTGGATCTGTAGGTTGAAGAGTAGAACAGCCTGAAACAACTATTGGATCCGATAAAGTATGATCTAATCTACATATTTTTTGTGGAGCCTCCTAGGATGATGAAGTCTTCAGAGACTTAGCTGGCGATCGTTTTATATACTCTGACAGAGCTTTGGATGATGTGTTGGGAGTTTGAGCTCCACAGGAGGAAGAGGAAAGGAGGTAATAACCCTTGGTGCACTAATTCATTCCTCCTGTCTGCAACAGCCCTCGAGTTAAAGGAAAATTCCACCTTGTCCTACAGTTTAACTCAGCTCTTAGGTTTCCTTTCTCTTTACAATATGGTTCCCATGCTGTGTAGGTACTTGAAACCTACTTGTACTTTATAAAACTTTCATTTCCTCACTTTGGTATCAAAGGAAGGGAAAGACCACCCACTTTTTTTTAAGCTTAATTTCGCACAAAAGTTGGGAGAGGAATTTGTCTATAGCTGCATGACATTCCACAGACACAGAAATCTGTAGTCAGGAGATCAGGCTGCTGTAAACAAGAAAGAGGGGTAAAGCTGGTTTCCATTTCCTTTATTGCAGACAGGAAGAAAACTTATTCTGATTCACGGCTGCTTCCAATGTAGCCACGCCTTTCATAGCAACAGAGCAATTAAATCAGCCAATGGTTCAAAGGCAATTGTCACCTCTTTTGATAAATTTCCATAAGCAGCATCAGAGTACTGGAATGCTAAGCTTCAAACTTTAAATATTTGTTGTTTATGCTGTTTTACATTTTAAAATGACTTGAATGTAGTAAAGATGTCTGAAATTTAAAGAAAAGTCAGAAAATATTTTTTTATAATTCTTGTAAAGTAGCAGCACATTTACCAAAGTGTAGGGGAGGGGCTGTCAATTCACTTTGGACTACAAAAGGATACTTTGAACAAATGCCTGCAATTTAGCAACAGCTTGGCTGCAGCTGTATAATTCCTTAGTATGCTATAAAACAAGCCCTGAGACACACTCAAATGAGGGCCATTCAAGAAATCAAAGAAGTCGTCCTGCTACTGACAGTATACAATATGACAGTGACTGACACTAATCCCATTATATGTTAATGGAAAGGGAATACACCATTAGTTCCTTATGTCTAGCATGACTCATATAAAGCAGACTCGAAATGGATTGTGGGAGAGAGAATGGCTTGAAGAAAAGATCATGTTGATATGTCAAGCCCCACTGACAGCCATTTTGCCTAAAATGTATTAAAATTCTATAAGAAGCAGAGTGATTTTGAGATGTTAAAATAACTCATACAGCAGAGAGAGCATGAAAAAATAGATTTTATTTTTAGTTCTAAGGTGGAGTTTTCCTTTAAATACAAATGGTACATTCCATATCTGGATGTGCTGCCCCTAAACAATAAATGCACTCCCCGTTGGCATTTAAATTCGGAATTTTGTGCCCACAGGAAGTGCATTTTTTAAAGCCTGTAGGCTTCTCAGCCAATGTACTTTAGCAATAAAGGAAAATAGAAAATATATTTATTTATTTTACATTTGTTGACCGGGCTAGTCTAGCTGGATACATGTCCATTTTCAGTAGAGGCCCGGGGAGAAAAGCTCCACTACTAAATTAAACATTTAACAAATATGCAAAGTTTACACATACAAAGCAAGTCAATCAATTACATGAATCTGAGGAAACCCTTTTACATTAGAGTTTGGTACAAAGTGCGAGAGTGACATGCATAGTTAAGAATCAAAAAACGGTAATTGTTACCTCGCATATACCTGATGTGGACTCAAGTAAGAGCAAATCACAGATCCTCAAAATATCAATTTTTTTAAGCTATCTATATCAATAAAAAGTCTAACCAGACGAGAAGAAAGGTATAAAAGTAAGATTCACATTTCTATAACAGTGGCAAAAAGTGTCAGTCAGGATTCATGCATGGACATAGCCATTGGAAATATAGGAAGGTTTTTAGTTACTTCTTGAAAAGGGGTGTTGATACCAGTGATATAAGTTCACTTGGAAGCTTATTCCAAGTAAGACCAACCGTGTTAGTAAACAGGCCGTCACCAGACTTATTGTGAGATTTAAGGGTAGATGCTAGAAGTTTATTAGTTGAGCGAAGGGTTGTGAGGTTTTTATAAGGGGTAATAAGGTTACAGAGTATGGGAGTATTATGGGGTGATACAAGATATTTGGGTGATTGTAAGTTGTTGGAGCAACAGCTGGTTTTGCAATTCCAGCCAACCTATTTGTTTAAGATTAATGCAATGATGGGTACGAAACGGAGGTCCTGTGGCAAATCTAGCAGTGTTATTGCATGAGGTTGCCAGTTTATTAAAATTGGATTTTGATAGATTGGTAAAAATAGGACAGGCATAGAGATGAGGTGAGTTTGTGCTACAGTAGTCCTAGCTGAAGGTATAAGGAAGGGTTTGAGCCTGTAGAGAGAAAGATGAGTTTTCTATTTACTAATTTAATGGTTAAGTTAATGTAAGAATCGAAATTAAGATTGTGATCAAAAGGAGTTTGGTGGTTGTGTCAGGTGATATTATTGTGCCGTTGTTAGATACAATTGTGAAATTAATGGGAGATGACTTTTGTGTGTGTGAACAGTAAAAGTTTAGTTTTTTGGGGGTTAAGGAGGAGACTGTATTGATGGAACCAGTTTTCAGCTAATGTAAATACTTTTTGGGAACTAGACTGGAGCTCAGCAGAAGCCGCGGCACAGATGAGTGTCGAGTCATTGGCATATTGAAAGCAGGTGGTTTTTGGAAGGGATGTTTTCAGATCGTTAATAAAAATAAAGAAGAGGAGGGGTCCCAGAATAGAACCTTGTGGGACTCTAATGGTAATGAGTAGCTGCGAGGATAAGTGATTATCCCAGAGAACTGTTTGCTGTCTATTTTCTAGATAGGAATTGAACCACTGGACAGCCTGAGTGTCTAAGGAAAGAGATTTAAAAATGTTTAACATGAGTTGATGATTAGGCCTTGGAGAGGTCTAAGAAGAGGGCTGAGGAAAGTAAGTTGTTATTACGATTTTTATTAATACAGTCAGTAAAGGATAAAAGTGCAGTTGTAGTACTATGAAATGGTCTAAAACCATGTTGGCAGTCAGCTAGTCGGTTATTTTGGAGAAGATGATCAAGTAAATGTCGATGAATGCATCATTCCATGATTTTTACTAAAGGAGAAAGTAGGGCTATGGGACGGAAGTTTAAGAGTTCATTTCAGTCACCCTCCTTATGCAAAGGGATGATACGAGAGACTTTCCATAGAGATGGGATGATACCTTCTGTTAAGGTTCTATGTATTAAAATGAAAACCGGGTAAGGCAAGTACTCCAGCTGCTATCTGCAGATACTCAGCTGGTAGGCAGTCAGCTGATGGAGAACAAAATTTAAGTTTCAGAAGTGAGGCCTGGATGAGAGATGTTGAGACGGGCTGCAGTTTTAAAGTGGGGGGTTTATTGATTAGGGAGTGAAGTTCAGGGGTGCTTGCAGGAGATAAGGTTTTAGCTAGTGAACAGACTGTTTCAGAAAATAATTTGTTAAAAGTGTCAGCAATTTGGTTGGGAGAACTTTGAGTCAAATTCGAAGGAGTAGGAGTTTTAGAATTTCCTGGATTAAGTAGTTTATTAATACCTGACCAGAACTTTTGTGAATTTTGATGTTGAGCTTGTTGGAATTTGAGGTAGTAGTTCTTTTTATCTAAGAGTATTAATTTCTTTGTAGTATTTCTAAGTTGCCTAAAGTTTAGGTGATCCATTGGGTTTTTAGTATTTCTCCATTTAGACCACATTTTATTTTTTTGTAGCATTTTTGTCTGGTCTCTTTGGTCAGCCAAGGAGCAGGTTTGTTTCTAGCTCTGACTGTACGAGAGGGGGCATTATAGTCTAGAATTTGTTATTGAAGTATGATACTGCCTCATCAAGAGGTTAAGTATTTTAGGGGAGTCCAATTACAAGCTTTGAGCTCTAATTGGTAGCTAGCTAGGTTTAGGTTTTTCTTATTCCTGGTAGTTCTGAAAATGATTGGGTTAGGAATAGAGGTCTTTTGTCTAGTAATATAAGTAAGGGAGTGGTCCGCTAATATCATCAGGAAGTATGCTTGTTTTATATGACCAAGGACTACTATTAATTAATATCCAATCAAGGGTACTCTGTTACTAGGTTTATGAATTCTAGTAGGGGAGATGACGATTTAATGGAAGCCATAAAGGTTTATGTGAGAAGGTTTGGGAGAAGTACAGCAATTCCAATCAATATTGAAATCACCTAGGAGTATAGTTTCCTGTGGGAATGATGAGGAGAGCCAGCTAAGGGTATTTTCAAGAGTACTGATGTTATTGCCAGGGGGAATATAAGAGCAAATAATATATAAGGATTTATTAGTATTAACCTGGAGCTTAGAGATCAAGATTTCAGCATTGCTTGGTGAGGGAGGTCGACTATCTAGTGGGGTAACCTTTAATTCAGATTTGTAGAGTATTGCAACTCCACCACCCTTTTTGTTCAAACGATCAAGTCTGAGGATGTTGTAGCCAGGAGGAACTATATAATTGTTCTCACTTCCTGGTTTGAGCCAGGTTTCAGTTAGACATATGATGTCAAAGGAATGTACATCTATCAGGGCATGTAGTTGGGTAATTTTATTACTTACTCTGCGAATATTGAGGTGAGCTATAAGTAGAGAGGTGGGTGTATTAGTTGGGTGAGAGAGTTTGTTTGATGGACTGGATGGGTGTCAGGGAAGTGGTTGTTTGGGCCTGGGTTTGGATGAATGCCACCATGTAAAAGTAGGAGCTGTCGAGGTTTATGTATGGATTTTAAGAGTTTAGAAAAAAATTAGGTAAGATTTTCTGGTTTGCAGATATTTAATATGGGTTCATCTATGGAACAGAGGTAGAAAGTAGGAAGATGAGGATGTTAAGTTACTGTGGGTTTGTGAGGCTAGAACAGAGTGTGTAGTAATATGTTTTGAAGCGAGTTGGGATTCAAAAAAGCTTAGGTATTCGTAGTGAGTGAGGGTATAAGATACAAGTATAGTGTTAAGAATTACAAAGAAGGCAAGTGTGTTAAAATATTTGGAACAGCCAGATTTTGGCATGGTAAGGGTAAACTGAGTTAATTGAAGGAAGTAGAAAAGGTACAAAGAAAGGAAATGTTAATGTAAAGAGCAGTTTAGGAGAGATAGGGAATGTTAGTATAAGAAGCAGTTTAAGGAAAGAGAGGGGTTAAAGCAGTCAATAAGTATGGGCTGAACTGCTAAGTATGTAACAAGATAGAGAGGGCTATAGGTGGATGAGGGAAAGGAGGTGTGGCTATTTAAGTATAAGGTTAGGAGCAGTAGGGGTGGATGGGATTTGGGGGTAGGGTAGGGGAGTGGAGTGAGCCCGCAGGGTGAATGTAGCGGGTTAGAGGAAGTGAAGGAAGAGCTCAGAAATTCAGTCTAAAACTAGATGGTTACTGCAGAGCTCTGAGAAGTTCTATCTAAGATGGGAGCGCAAGTAGAACTAGGCAGTGGCAAGGAATATAGGACTAGAGGAGTGGAAATAGAGTAGAGGAAGAGGGACCAGGAAGATTGTAGGATCAGATAGAAGAGAAAAACAAGGAATATCAATAGTAGCCTAGTATAGGGTGCCTAGGGCAATAAGGCAGTTCAGTAAAGCTAGTGGAATATAATAATGTAGAAAAAGAACACAGTTAAAGGGTACCAGGGAGAGAAGACTAATCTCAGAGGAGGTGGAGAAGGAGTATGGCTGCTGGGCACCTGGCTCAGGAGCTTGACATTAACATTTATTAATTTAAAACCTAAAAAGAACACAGCTTCGCAGTGTGGTCTAGGGGTAAAACATACTTTCTCAGGTCCTTTGAAGGAGGGATTTCAAGACTGGACAACAAATGTCTTTAAGGATGCAGTTGAGATAGCTGAAAATATTTGAAGGGGTTTCTCATAGACCAGGCAGGTAGAAGTCTCCAGTCTTAGTGCAGGTCAGAGGTACAAAGCTAAGAAAGTTAGAGAGAAGAAAAGAACAATTCAATAACGGTACAGCAGTAGTTACAGTAATAAGCATAAACAGTCTAGGATATTTTATATATATATATATATATTTTTTAAGTAAAGGATTACATTGAAAGACTACCAGCAATGGTAAGAACACCCTGTCAAGGTGGGTAAGAAAGGAAACAGAAAAGGAGATAAGAAAAGGTACCAACAATGCTATGCAAGAAATTACCTTACTGAAGTACAAGGACTAACGAGAAAAAAACTGAAAACTAAGAGGGAGAAACTATATAATAAAGTGGTCTAAGAAGAAACACTTATGACACACCTGAAAAGGCTTGAATTATGCTCATTGAGAGAGGATCCATGCCCATGCGAGATGGCGGCAAACAAGATCGGAGGTATCAGGGGTGGACTAGGGCATTATGAGTAGAGGGAGAAGCTTGAGAGTTGCAGCCAAAGTCTGTGGAATGTGGCCAAGTCAGATCCGAGGTTAGATCTGTGACCCCATAAGTTGACGAAGAATGAAAAGGACATCAGATCTGATCATAAATGGCATTACCCACACTGAACTGGAGGTCATTGCCAACCATTTGGCTGACCGGTTTGACTCAAATTTCTCACCCCACTCCCCCCAACAGTACAAAGGAAATACCACATACCACAATCCCTCTCAACCATTACCAAGGAACAGGTCAACAACATACTTTCCAAGGCTAAACACATTGCACCGATGAGCCCTGATAACACCAGAGGCTGTTTAATAAACAGCATGAAACATGACCTCTCTGGTCAACTTGAATCACTTTTGAACTGCAGCCTTAAGTCAAGTTTTGTGCCCAAGGAATTGAAGATGGCTACAGTCATTTCCCTGCATAAAGGAGGTCCAACAACTGATCTAGGTAAGTACAGGCCCATATGTCTTACCGATCTCATATGCAAGGCTACTGAAAGAATCATCAGGGATGTGATAAATGAGGACATAGGTAACCTGCAAACGCTGGACCCATCACAGTCTAGCTTTGCTAAAGAAAGGCCATGCTTATTAAGTCTGGTGGACTTTTTTGAGAGGATCACGAAAGCACTGGATAAAGGCAAGACTGTGCACAAAGCTTACCTTCACCTGGCCAAGGGTTTTGATACAATACCCCACTGGGGGATTATACACAAGCTCATTAATTTAGGTGTTTTTATTACACACTGGATAGCCAACTGGATCACTGATTAGGTCCAGGAGGTCAAAATAAGTAAGGCCACCTCCACCAAGAGGCCAGTCACTAGTGGAGTCCCCCCAGGGCTCGGTACTGGGCCAGCTCTTTTTTGGCATCTATTTCACTGAAATTGAAGCAAATGCTGAAGGTTTATGACTGACTTAAGTTTGCAGATGATTGCAAGCTGGGGATTATCATAGATTCCTCTGCAGACAGTTGCATTCTTCAAGAAGGTCAACCTCTGACTAACAAATGGTGTCAAAGCCATGGTCTTAAACTCAGTGCTAAGAAATGCATTCAACCATCCTGGCAAGTTACTCTGTTGATAATACATCCTCAACAGTCGACCCGGTGGCAAGGGATCTGGGTACGCAAGTAGATTTTAGCCTTACCTTTGACTACCACTTGGCCACATTGGTGAGGAAATCCTTTTATGTTGTGCAATTTATAAGTAAGGGCATGGCATCTAGGTCCAAAGAGGTCATTATCCCGCTGTACTTCGCCCATATCAGAACAATAGAGTACAATGCTCCCTTCGGTATATACCTGACTAGGCATATGCAGCAAGTAGAGAGACCTCAGAGGTTCCTTGCAAAAACAATACAAGGCATAACAAACCTGCCTTATGCAGAATGCCTTCAACCCTTTCTCTCTACTCATTCTCCTATAGATTGATGCTGGGTGATCTATGCCTGGCTTACAAGGCACCCACAAACCCCACACTTATGGATCTCATACATATTCATAAGTCAAAGAGAACCAGAAATACAAAATCTTGGTACCTGAATTCTGTCTATGACTTAAACAGAACATGCTGGAGAGACAGGCATGTCTCCCAGAGACTGTCCCTCCTACGTAACAGGTTTTCCATTAATGTGAAGCTGAGTTCATCTGTTATCCAGTTTAAGAGCAACCTAGACCATTGGATGGGGAATAGGAAATTTACACTGGGCCTGGCACCCATGTCCCTTATGGATAGATGCAGCTTATAAATGCCTGGCCCTCAATGCCCTACTTGGATTCAGGACATCATTATTCTTTTGGAATAACTTGACTAGTGTTAGAAAGGCCTCCCAGGACATTAGCCTAGTAACAATCTATGCATCTATGAAATGAGATATTGAACTCACCATTTCACATTATATGTCAGTCAATGATGGAGCTCAAATATTAGTGCCTAATCCACAATTGCTTACAATTTTTGTGAGGTAGTTTACTTGTCCCCCCTGCAAAGGTGAACGAGCAAGGGTAATCAACATCCCCGCAGTCCCGTGAGCTGCAATGCAGTTTGACTACATAAAATTACTTCTTAAAAAAAAGAAGCAAGTTAAAAAACAGATTATAGAGACAGATGTAGACAAAGGTGGCCACGGTGGTACAGCGGTAAGCGTTGTCGCCTCACAGCAAGAGGTGCTCTGGTTCGATTCTTGGCTGGGGTGCCTTCTGTGCAGAGTCTGCATGTCCTCCCTGTGGTCACGTGAATTTCCTCCGGGTGCTCCAGTTTCCTCCCACATCCCAAAGACATGATGTAGGTGGATTGGACACTCTAAATTGGCCCTAGGCGTGAGTGCGTGCGTGTGTGCCCCTTCAGTGGAAGGTTGGGCGCCGGGCTGGCAACTCAACAATGTAAAACTCCACTGCCAATCATGAGCGGACAGGTGATCCACTGTGGTGACCCCTAACCGGGAAAAAGTCGAAAGAAGAAGAGGAGACAGATGTAGACATTAAGAAGAGAACACGTGTAAAAAGAGTTAAATGTCAAAGGAAAACAGTTGACAGAATGCAAGCATTTTCAGAATTGTAATCCTTTTAGAGAGTTTATATATAATTTCCCAAGAACTAGGCTTATTCATGAGAAAGCTCATCTCTTTCCACTACACTACTATTCAAAAAGCAACTTAAAGAATACCTTATAACTCATTGGCTATGCCCCTGCACCAACCCTGACTAAAAATCTCCCTCCTTCATATTTTATGTATATTTATCTTACTACTGCCTTACTTTGTCTACCTTTTTCATTAACCTCTGAGAGTATGTGCTGTCAGCTAACTAAAGTTGCTACTAACTTGGCCTTTCTTTGAAATTGCTACAGAGCTTAAACTTACTTAGCAAGCTCTCTACTGTATAAACGTGTCTCTACCTTAGAAATATTTGTCACTATAGCCTGTAAATAAATGTCAATTAGACTGGTACTAAGCTGCTATGTAAAAATCTTGTATTCTAGTCTTAAAATGTACTTTACCTCTTTTCTCCCTGGGCCTCTACTGAAAATGGACATGTGTCCAGTTGGACTAGCCCAGTCAACAAATGTAAAATAAAGTAAATAAATAAATAAAGCTATTTCACTAAAGCATGTTAAAATGAGGGATGAATGAGTGATATTAACTTCTCCTGAAAAAATTTCTGGGAGTAGGACTGTTCCCTAACAGAGTTTTCTTTTCAGAGGTAGGCAAGTAGCTGTCACTTACAACCCCATATTGTAAGCATCATAGAAGGTAAGTGAATCTTTCAGCAATGGGTAACCAATTTGGAACATTTAGAAGGTTGCATTGTGTACAAGGGGATCGGCAAGTATGTTAAATCAGGCAATTTAACTCTCAATGACTTGTAGTCTGAGTGTCATAATCATAAAGCACAGTACAAGAAGACAATATCCTAGTTTAGGTAGAAGGACACTCTTGGCCAGTGCTTTGCAGGCAGTAGGAGCTAGCTGATATGATATCCTATAGCGGAGTTTTATTTGTGAGAGGACTTAATTACATCAGTGTCTGTTATAAAGCTTAATGAAGAGTCAAGTAGGCTAGGTATTTGTACTTGGCTGCAAAGCAATAATATGGTTGTCTGAAATAGCAAGGATAAGAGTTGAGAAGCTCTGAGAGGAGAGGAAAAAGAATAACATTGTTTTTATGATTAATTCAGAGTTTATTTTGCTCCAACTATTGAAAAACATCAGAGAAGGGTTGCTGAACTTCAGATGGCAGGATTTTGGGATATCTGTTTTGCCTGCAGTAATAACATCAACTGTGGAGAGAGTAAGATTACGGTCAGTAAGTCATTAGTAAAACAGTTATTGGCCTAAAATAGAGCCTTGATGACTTGGGAGACACACATTTTAGTACTCTCTTAGTGAATAGCTGGTTAAAAGTCAACTCGGAAGGTCCTGCTATCAGGGTAGCTATGGAACCAGGCAATGACATTTCTATTAAGTTAAATTTTTGTAGCTGAAGGGCTTAAGAAGCTGAACCTTTTCCAAGATTTTCACCAGAAAGCAAAGAGCAGTGATAGATTGATGGTACTTATGGGTTTTGGGCTGTGGAACTTTAGGAAGAGACGTAATGATGACACGTTTCAGTGTTGGCAAAACAATTAATGTATTAAGTGACAGGTTCTAAATATAAGCTAAGGGTTTACCTATTTTTCACAAATGCCAGAAAATGATATGGCAAAAACCAAAAAACAACGCCAATTCCACATAAAGATTTAATTCAGCTTAGCGCCTCGGCATAATAGCCTTCAATGAGCATAAATCACAGAACACACCCACTCATATAAATACTACAATCAATTAAACAATTATAATAAATTAAACAATCACATATATATCAAAATTTAAAGAGAACAATACATATCTAAAAAACTGGTTTATAATGAATTATAACAAACTTTTCCAATTCACTTCTAAATTTAAACCATTAGGTGACATAGTATTATATTTTAATATATAAATAGCTTCTTTAAACAAAACATTTTTTATTAACCTATCATCACCTTTTTTAATAAATACTTTCTCAAGGACACAGCATTCAAATACATCTACATTACCATTATGAACTTCTATAAAGTGAGAAGCAATAGGACTATCTAACATACCTCTTTTTATATGTCTCTAATGTGTTCTTGCATTCTCGTTTTAAATTTTCTTTTCGTCTCCCCTATATAATAGAGTTTACATGAACACTTAATACAATAAATTATACCTACAGAATTACAAGAAAAAACATTATTTGGTTTATAAACAATACCATTAATTTTATCAAACTATAGCTTTACATATTTACATATATTACAATGGCCACAGGCGGAAGTGCCATATGTCTGTATACTATAATTAACCTGATCAATTGGTGGAATGTAATAAGCCTTTATCAATTTATCTGCTAGATTTTGGCCTCTCTTAAAAGCTATTTTAGGAATATTAGGAAGAAATTTATAGAGATTCTTATCAGATATCAGGAATCTCCAAAAATATTTAATAATATCCCAAATTTTATTACTAAGTATATTATAAATAGTAACAAAATCTATATCTTGAAGTCCTTGATCAGAAACTTTTAAATTATTATTCTCAATATTAGTATTTCAAGTATTTTTAACAAATGGCAAAAAATTATAATCTTCTCTATTCCTATTGGCCATTAATTCATCAACATAATTATCATTATTATCCAGTAATTTATTAATATATCTATTTAACATATCCATACTATAACCCCTCTTTAAAACATAATAATACAATCATAAATATTTTTTTCTAGATCTATTTCATTATTACACAATCTAGACAATCTAATAATTTCTCCGTAAGGTAAAGCTAATAATGTATGTGAAGGGTGACAACTGGTTCCATAAAGGAACTGATTTCCATCAGAAAATTTACGATATACTGTTGTTTGAATCTGATTACCTGTTTCTCCCAATAATAAAATATCTAAATAATGAACTTTATTACCAAATTGTAAACCATCAAAATGTAAATTAAATCTATTGTTATTTAAATCTGAAAAGAATTTATAGATATAATCATAACCTCCGCTACAGAGAAAAATTAAATCATCTATGTAGCGGTAGTAAAAAAATAACATATTTTTTAAAGAATTTATTAGTATAAACATACTCTAATTCAAATTTGGCCATAAATAAATTTGCGTACATGGGGGCAAATGATGCCCCCATAGCTGTTCCTTTAATCTGGTGGTAAATAGTTTCATTAAAACTCAAAAAATTATTTGAGAGACAAAAAGAGGTTAAATCCATAATAAAATGGGTAGTAGGACTATCTCCTAAGAAATAATGTAATGCCTGTAAACCATCTAAGTGTTTAATATTTGTATACAAACTTACAACATCGATACTAACCCAAAACATATTATCAGTCCAAACAACTTCACTAATTTTATCAATAAAATCAAGAGAGTCTCGAATGTAAGACTCTAATTTTTGCACGTATGGTAACAGATGATTATGTATAACAATGCCCATATTCCGACAAAAATAAATGCTAGCTGAAACAATAGGGCGACCTGGCGGATTTACCATATTTTTGTGCAATTTCGGAAGACAGTAAAATGTGGCCAAATTAGAATCATCCGTACAGAATTTTCTATCAAGATCTTGTTTAGAAAAATATCCTAATCTAACTCCTTTAATAAATGTATACATTCTTTCATCGCATTCAAATAGCTATCAAGATCACTAACTTTATAGGTTAATGAATCATTAAGATGTAACATACACATATCTTGATACTGCTTATGACTAAGTAATACTACTTTATTGCCTTTATCAGATCGTTTAATCACAATGTCATGTCTACCAGAGAGATTTTTCAAGGCATTCCACTCATTTTTTGTCATATTATACTTCTGATATTTCTTATTCATTGAATTCATAATTTCTTGAATAGAAAAATGCACCATCTCAGAAAATTGAATAATGGTGGAATTATTATAAGGAGGAATAAATTTACTATGAAAATTTATACCTACAGTATTAAGTAAAGAATAAGCCTGAGAATATGTAGATAATGACAACTCATCTGAAACACAAGAATAGTAACTGTCTACAGTGGTATCACTATCATCATATCCCTCATACAAACCGACATTATCATATAGAGATACTTTTTTGTCATTAGAAAAATAATATTTCAAATGAAGTTTTCTAATGAATCTAAAAATCTCTTGTTTAAGTAAATAATGTCTAGGTATGACAGTAGGGACAAATTTTAAACCCAAATTGAGTACAGATATTTCTTCATTTGACAAACTACAGCCAGAGATATTAACTACATTAGAATCAATGGTAAAGACAGAATTAACTGAATCAGTTCCATCTGCCCCTCTTATATACTTGTTTAAATTGTCCTTCATCCGATGAAGAACCCGCATCAAAGCCTTTCTTATTTCCTCTCTTGGAATTATTGCCTTCGTTCCGAAAGCGTTGTTGATGGGTTAAGGGATCTGTAGCAGCTGGGGGGGGGGGGGGGGGAAGTCATAATAGTCAACTTCTGAATCTGTAGTTTGACCATAACCTTCCGAAGAAGCAAACGACACAAAGTTGTTTCTTATTATTAGGTTTTTTCTGTTTATTCAAAGGGCGGGAAAATTATTTGCGTTTCCAAAGAAACGCTCGTCCATTGTCATAGTCTTTAATATCTCTTTTGATTTTTGTTGATTTATACTGTATTTGTTCATTTTCATATTTATTCAGATTTTCTTTTAATTTAACAAAAATGTCATTAACCTTGGCAGTACCAATATCTGATAATCTAGAATGCAAAGAATGTAATTGCTTTTGTAATTTTTGTAAAAGCAATCGCTCTCTATCCACAAGTATCTTCACCCATTCCATTGCACAATTGTGAGCCGCTGTGAGCCAGCGGTCTTTAAACACCAAGTCATCTTTATCAGCATTGTCAAATGGTGTCGCAGGGCTTTTAAAAGCCCATAAACCCCATGGGGAAATATCAAGTTCCACATATCTATTGAGACCCAGTAAGTTAAAATGACAGCGTGTCTCACGAAATAACAGTTTTTCAAATTCTTTTATAGTATCCTGTATTTCTTGCGAAAACATAGTAGCATTGGTACGACTACCCAGTGTACCAAAAGGATTAACAAATTTCTGTTGTCTTTCATGAAACAAATTAGATATATAATCTGAAGTAATATTACCATTAGCTGCCGAAGATTCTCCTTGTTTCATTTGCTGGAGATTGCTAGCAGCCAAGACAGATCTGCTACCTTGAAAGACTTCTGAGACAACCGGAAAACCTGGAATATCCGTATGTACCTTTGCTCTAATAGTAGCTTCAGGAGTCGTCATCTTTCCAGGAAATAAAACGTGCGTGTTTATAGGAGTCTTCGGTCTCACCACAGCATCAGAAGCCGCTGTCATCACAGGAACTGGATTATGGGACCCCACGGAGCAACCGTTAACATCCGAAGTAAACGGAACAATTTTAGTCCCTTCGTTACCATCACTAATATCCGAAATAAAGCCATCAACTGGTGGAGTAAAGTTCTCTCTAAAGACTCTCGGAGTATCTTTTGGTTTACCTATTTTTCTCTGCTGCCTTCCTAAGGCGGGTAAGCGTGAAGTGCAGTGAAGGTTGTTGTCAAAACTAACAATAGCCTTGACAGAGTTTATAAACCAAATTATTTGTCAAAGATGCAGCAACAAGGCTGTCAACTCAAAACTTGCACCCGTTCTCCTAACTTCTTGTCTCACCTCTTTTCCAGACATCATAAATTGGAACAGCCATTTTGCTGCAGGTCACCATGGTTAGCATTTAATTTAACTATTTATTAATATTTAGTGACTGGGGTAGTGTGCTGATCTCAGACAATCTATGTCATCTACTGCAGTGAAATGACTGCAAATAAACAGAACACAGTCATTACGAAAACACTAGCAATCTAAGGCATTTAAACAAGCAATGCATTACAATGAACAAGTCAAGTATATCAGTACTTAACAGCATTTATAAAAGGAACAGAAGCAGTATTTACAATATGTAAATAACTGATTCTGAAAAGGGTATAGCACTAAATAGATTTATAACTGAATGAAGGAATGTTGCTATACTGAGGACAAACCAAGTAGGACAGCAAGCATCAGTGGCACAGAAGGATAAAGCCCTAAATGTGGCTCAAGACACCAAAGTTCAATTACTGGTTCAGGCAACTGACACTACTGGAAAGCCAGCAATGGCAATGATGTGACCATCCTTGGACGGAAGTGAGGCAAGGCCAGACATGGAATGAACTAGTAACCTCAGAGTTGGGTTAGAATACAAAAAGGTGCGCCTGGGAGCAGGCATTAGGCTCACTAAGCCACTTACAGGTGGCAGCTTTCATAGTCGGCATGCACAAGTATATACCCACATGAGAAAGGCAATGATGTAGTTTGCTTGTCCCCCCTGCTTAAGGCATGGAGTAAGGGTTATCATAAACATCCCCACAGTCTGATTGCTAGTGAGGACACAGGCAGCAATCACAGCTGTTTCAGTGAGGCCCCCCCTGATGGCTCTTGACTACATGACTATGGGGGACTCCCCACCACAGAGAACAATTGAGCTGAAGTACGACAGGGGAGGATTCATGGTTAGCAGACATGGTGTGAAAACCATCTAAATAAAAAAGTAAGAGTATATAATGATGATTACTACTTTGCAATAGAGCAGATTTAAAAGTTCTGATCTAAATTAATGGATATTTTCCCTATTCCTAGCTATAGAAAGGTGGTCATCCCACAATTTTGGGTTTAAAACAGAACAATAATTGCCAGATTTGCCCAAAGTGATAAAAACTATTTGGAGGAGGGCACCACTGTTTGCAAGGGATGCAAGTTTGTAGGGAGTTGTTTTAGGTGTGGGTATGGAAGAGGGCTGTGGTGAGAAAATAAGGATTTTGTATCTGAAAATACAGTTGCATACAGAAACTGCCCATAACAGTAGATGTTCCAATATTCTCCTGTTCCAGTATCCTAAGTGATTTGAAGCATAATGGTGCCATCCACAAGCTTGAATGTCAGGAGCATGGAAGCAGCTCCATATATAAAGGCATTTAGAGCACCAAAAAACTTTAAGCTTTCTTTCTCCAAGGCAGCAGATAAGAAAGGAAAAATGCTAGGAAATGTAATACAAGTGTAGCTATATATGCAAAGGTATATACATCTACACACTCGCAGAATGCAAAAGAAGGGTTTAGAGGGAGGGGATGGCTACTGCAAGAGTGATCTATTAGAACATCTACTGTTATGGTACATCTACTTACATACTTGTATCATGGCTAACATTAGACCAATACTGCAGTAGCCTCAGCTATGCTATTTGGGTAGGTTACCATAGCTTAGAAACTAAGAAGGGAGGAAGGAAATAAATTAAGAATCCAGGAGTCCCTGCAGAATGGTCCTAGCAAAGTCTGTTTCAGACCTAGAAAAGGAAACCAAAAGTACAGTTGTGTACCTACCATAAATGCAGATGTTAGAGTGAATTCACTGTCGCAGTCATTACTCTTGGGTTATCCGCTGGTAGGCTACACTCAGTCAGCCAGAATTCCAAAGTCTGTGTCCGGCATCGGCTGCTGCCGCCTCTTCCCTGACGTCAGTATGCCAGGGGTATAAAAGATGCAGCCGGCGCCATTTTCTTCAGTTTTTCTTGCCCCAGATGTCAGGTGCCCCCAAATGGTAGGCTGAAAAATATGCCAATAAAAAATGCATGCACAAAAATAACATTTCCTTCATCTACAAGCAAATACACCAAATAGGTTGTATAGGATAGAGAAGTGTAGAAAAGTCCCAGCAAAGACAAGGGGGATGGTGGGTGGGTAACCTGGACTGCAACAGTGAATACACTCGAACATCTACATTTATGGTAGGTACACAACTGTACTATGTTCATCGTGTTTCACTGTTGCAGTCATTACTCTTGGGTAGAATCCCAAAGCTGAGGTAGGGTGGCTGGGCTAAATAGGATTAGGCGAGGCTATAAGGCCCTGCAGAACTGCAGTGGCAAAGCCTGCTTTGGACTTAGAGTAAAGAGGCAAGTGGTAGTGCTTTGTGAAGGTGTGCTCTGAGCTCCAAGTTGCAGCCCCTAAGATATCTTTGGTTGGTACTCCTCTGAGGAAGGCTGCTGAAGTGGCTGCTGCTCTGGTGGAATGAGGCCTAACGCCCTTAGGCACCGATTTGCCATGTTGAAAATAGCAGAAACGGATGCAATGACCTATCCATTTTGAAATAGTCTGTTTTGAGATAGCCTTTCCCTGTGATCCTGCAGCATAAGATACCAAAAGTTGCTCAGTCTTTCTGAAAGCTTTAGTTCTATCCAAGTAGAAGCATAGCTGCCTGTGTATGTCCAAAGAATGGAGAATTTTCTCACCCTTGTTCTGTGGGTTTGGATAAAAGGTAGGCAGGTGAATGGTTTGGTTGATGGCCACACTGGATACCACCTTAGGCATAAATGTAGGGTTTGTCCTCAGAGAAACCCTGTCTGGATGAAAGATGATGAAAGGTTCCACAGCCATGAGTGCCTGTAATTCCGAGACTCGCCTTGCAGCGGTTATAGCTAGGAGCAGAGCTGTTTTCCAGGAAAAGAATTTTATATCTGCTGTTGATGCTGGCTCGAAAAGAGGCAGAGGTCCCAGGCCGGAATTGGTGCTCTCCTTGGAGGCCTAATGTTTTTGGCCCCTCTGAGGTACTGCCTTATTAAAGGATGTGAAAAAATAGGTGGTTCCGTATTGTAATGGGCTGAAATGGCAGAGGCGTGAATCTTAATTGATGAGAAAGAAAGGCCTTTGTCCAGCATCTCAGTTAGGTATTGTAAAATCTGAGGGATATTTGGTACACACGTGTCAATGCCTTGTTCCTGGTTCCAAGCACTGAATCTCTTCCATTTTTCTGCAGAAGATTTTCTGGTACTGGGCCTCTTGGCCTCCAAGATGACATCCATAACAGCTTTTGAAAGAGGAGTGTTCAGAATGGCTACATTATCTGCCATGCTGCCAGATTTAAGGTTCTGAGTTGGCTGTGCAGGATCTGATTGTTTTGTTGGGTCAGCAAGTGAGAAGTTTGAGGTAAAATCCATGCTGGACCTTGAGACAAGCTCTTTAGGATTGGGTACCAGTGCTGGTGTGGCCAGTCTGGTGCAATCAGAATAATTTTTGGCTTCTCTTGTCTGACCTTTAGGAGTACTCTGGGAAGGAAAGGCAGAGGGGGAAAGGCATATACTGTTAGAGTTTTCCAGCTGAATGATAGGGCATCCACTTTCCATGCTTGCTTGTGATGAATCCTTGAGCCGAATCTCTGCAATTGGCAGTTGTGAGGAGAGGCAAATAGATCTATGTCTGGGCATCCCCATTTCCTTATTATCATGCTGAAGACTTGTGGATCCAGTTTCCATTCATGGGGATCCATGAGGTTTCTGCTTAGTTCGTCTGCCAGAGTATTTGTTTTTCCTGGCAGGAATTGTGCTTGCAGGTGAACTTGAAGAGCCAATGCTATGTCCCATAAGGTCATTGCTTGTCTGCAGAGGGGGTAGGAATGTGTACCTCCCTGCTTATGTACCACATGACCGAAGTGTTGTCTGTCTTTATCAGCAGCTCTCCTGGATGAAGCAGGTCCTTGAAAGCTGTCAGGGCATTTTGAACAGCTAGCATCTCTTTTTGATTGATGTGAAGATGCATCTGGTTTGCAGGCCATGTGCCCTGAATACATTTTCCTGCCATATGGGCCCCCTAGGCATAATCTGATGCATCCGTTGTCAGTGTCTGTCTGGCTGTGGGTAAACTGAATGGCAGACCCTTGTTGTGGTGACCGGCTTCTGCCCACCATCAAAACTCCTGTTGTAGGCAGGGAATGAGTGCAATTATTGTCTCCGGGCTGTGGCAATGCTGAGTCCAAACATTTTTTAGATACCACTGTAGTTTCCTCATATGCAGTCTGGCATATGGAATTAGTGGAATGCAGGATGCCATGAAACCCAAGGCCTGCAGGAATTTCCTTGAAGATAAGTGGGTTTTTGTTGCCAATTTCTTGAAATAAGTCATCAGTTGCTTTTGCTTGTCTGGCGTGAGATAAGCCATCTGGGCAGTTGTATTTAAGTTTGCACCCAGGAATATTATCTCTTGAGAGGGCACTAGTTTTGATTTCTTTTCGTTTACTGTGTACCCTAGGCCAATTAGTAATCTTTTTACAAATGCCAGATGCTTTAGAAGAGTGTCTTTGTTCTCTGCTTGAATTAGGCAGTCGTCCAAGTAGGGATATATTTGAATTCCTTTTTGTCTGCAAAAAGCAATTACTGGTGCCAGGCATTTTGTCAAGACCCTGGGCGCAGTAGATAAGCCAAAGGGCAGTGCAGAGAATTGGTAATGCACTAAGCCAGCTATGAATCGGAGGTATCTTCTGCAAGATTGTCTGATTGGGACATGCAGGTATGCCTCTTAGGTCCAAAGTTATGAGCCAAGCCTTTTTGCCCAGCATGGGCGGTAGCTGCTGCAGAGTCAATATCTTGAATTTTGGAACTTCCAGAAACGTATTTAGTAAAGACAGGTCCAGTATTGGTCTCCAGGTTTTGTCCTTTCTGGGTACTAGGAATAATCTGCATTAAAATCCTTGCCCCTGCTCTTGTTGTGGTACTTGCTGAATGGCCCTCATGTCCATGAGGGCTGTAATTTGTTTTTGTGCCTCTGCCCGTTGATTGCGTGGCAGGTTTGGCATACCCTTTGACCTTAGTAGAGTGTGAAACTGGAACCTGTAGTCTTGGGACACTATGTTCAGGACCCATTTGTCTTGGGTAACCAGTTGCCAATTTGATGAAAAAAGTGCTAGTTTCCCCCCTAAGGGGGCTGCCAAAAGAAAAGTGCTTGGATCTGGTAGAGGAAAGTCATTGGGACTGTTTCCTGTAAGGTTGTGATTTGTCTTCTCCGCTTTTGGAGGTAGGAGTACCCCATTGTTTAGGCCTGTATGAGCCTTGGGGTTGAGATCTGCCTCTGGGACACCTGTATCTGCCTCTTTGAGGTCTGACACTGGAAAGGACTAATTTTTAGAAGGCCAGTTTCTGCTAAACCTGGGTGGCTGTACCTGTAAGAAATCCTCGACCGTCTGCATGGATTTAGCTTTATCCTCCATTTTTTTCAACACCTCTTCTGCTTTAGTACCAAACAAAATATCATGTTGTAATGGTGCATCTAATAATTTTGCTTTAACATGATCAGGCAGATTCTGTTCCTTTAACCAAGCATGCCTTCTAATAACAGAACCTGTAACAGCGGCCCTGCAAGAGGCCTCCAGTGAATCATAACCACATTGCAAAGTATGCTTTCCCACTTGTTCAGCTGCATGCAATAAATCCTGCAATTCTTTGTTCTCTGAACATTCAGTATTTGTCAGCAATTTCTGTTTAAGCAGAGACATTAAATATTGCTGATATATAAGCATATGAAACTGACAATTTAAAGCCCTCACAGCCAGGGTAGCAGAAGTGTAGACTTTTTTTCCCCCATCTGTCTAGAGCCCTAGAATCCCTATCAGAGGGGACAGGGTTTTTTGCAGTGGAAGCTTTGACCCCTTTGGGACCCTGAGATATAGTTGCTGGGTCAGCAGCGGGGTTTTTGTATAGGAATTTATGAGAATCCGGGACCCTGTAGCATCTGTCTGGCTTAGCAGGTGCAGGGGGTAGAGAGTCAGGGGACAGACTGGACTCTGAAAAAAACATCATCTACAATGTCTAGAACAGGTGGAATAGCAAGGGGTCTGTGCTGAGGAAGTAGCAGAAAGTCCCTGAGCCTTTTCTTAGATTCAGAGTAATCTTGGCTCTCCCAGTGGAAATGCTCCCTCATAGTATGCAGGGTTTCCCCAAAAGAATAATCCTCAGGAGGAGAGGCTGAAGGAATGGATTCTTCAGCATCAGACTCCTCATAAGGAAGCATGGAGTAATCATGTTCAGAAGAGGAATCAGAGGAAATAGAAACCTGATCAGAAGAATCATACTCTGTCTCTTGCCTAGGCCTCTTATCAGGAGGGGGATGGGAGTCCCTGATCAAAGTAACTAGGTCTTCGGCCATTTTGAGCATCTGTTTTTAGGCATGAAGGTCTGAGTAGGAGAATGCTGTACTTGTTTCTTTGTCTTTAGAGCTGCTTTAGTCTTTGTCTTTGAAACTGAGGAGGGCTTAATATATAGTTGTGTAGGTCTGAAGACACCCTCAGAAGCTGATGCCTGCTCAGCGGCTCCAGACCCATCTGAGGGAATGATTTCCAAGTGTCCAATACCTTGAGTATCCAGAGGCCCAGTCGGCTCCACGTGGGAGTCGGAAGCGGCCTGTGGCTCTGAGGTAGCGGGCGAAAGCACCTCACTGAGAACTGGCGACTGGCCTAGAAGAGGCCTCGTCGTCGGTTTTGGACCTTGGATGCCTATCCTTTACCTTGTCCTTGCGTTTTTTGTAAACTCCGGTTGTCGGCTGGTCCGACAGCATAATATAATTGAATCTTCGGCCACAGTAATGAAATGCAAAATCAAACAGACGCTTGATAGTGCATTGGTTAAATCTAGCACAAAACCGACAGCTAGCTACGCTGTGATCAGGGCCTAGGCAAGGAATACAGTAAGAGTGAAAATCCTTATGAGGTATTAGCTTCCCACAAGAAATACAATTGTTAACTTTTTCTGACATCGGTCTGGAGCAAGAAAAAAGTTTCCCCAATGGGGTACTTCGCTTTAATGAAGACTTCGGTTCTGAAATTCGGATTCGAAAATCACAGGAGTCGGCCGACCGGCCGGCACTTGCGAACTGCTTTTGCTTTGGGCACCGTGCGGCAAGAAAGACTGAAGAAAATGGCGCTGGCTGCATCTTTTATACCCCTGGCGCGCTGATATCAGGGAAGAGGCGACAGCAGCCAACGCCGGACCCCGACTTCGGAATTCTGCCCGACTGAGGGTAGCCTGCCGGCGGATAACCCAAGAGTAATGACTGCAACAGTGAAACACGATGAACATTTGTATTACTTTGTAAAATTATGCACAGAGGACCAAATTATTTCCTATGATGACATAACTGATTCCATGGCTTTGCATATTAGACTAGTCAGATTAATGGGTTTGGAGTTTTTGAGGTCAATTGATGGTCCACCCTTGTGAAGTAGGATAACTGCTGCAGTCCCCCATTCTTGTGGTATAAAGCCTGTTTTGAGGCTATAGTTGGAAAATGACAAGTGATCCTGACAGGTCATGTTTCAAGCTATTAAGAGGCATCCAGGGATATTGCTGGGGCCCAATGAAGCTGCATTTCTGGCTTTATCCAGTACCACCAGGGCCTGCTAATAGAGAGGGGGTTTATGCTATTAGGTACTTCATGAGGGGAAGCAGGGGGAAGTGGGAGGTGTAGTCCGAGATGAACTTGTCAGCCACCAATTTGCTATGTCACACTCCTTAAAGGTGGCATCACTGACCATGAGTTTGGCACACTGCTGTGTGCTGCCTTTGAGGCTATGGACATAGCTATAAAAGGCCTTGCGGTTGTCTTTAGCTTATGAGGCTATCTTAACCTTGTAATTGGCCTGGTTGGACTTAAATCCTCTTATTTTCCTGTTTAATTAGAGAGCTCATATCATTACGGGAGTTGCTCTTCCTAATTTTAGCTATGCCTTTTGTTCCCTTTTGTTGCATATTCTATTAAAGCTAGGATTCCACCAGTGTTGTTTGTTTTTAGAGTTTGTTTTAGATTTACTTCTAGCATGTATATCAGCCTCTACACAGCCAATTACACAGTTGTACAGGACTGCTTTGAGCAATTCCACACAGGTTCCTGTAAACCCAGGGTTAGGAGAGGTACTGAATTTTGACAAACTATCACTTAGTAGGACATAGTCTGCTTTGGAACAGATCCTATTACAGGGTTTGTTGGGGTTACAAAGTTGATTTTTATATCAAAGGAGACAGCTTTGTGGTCCAACCTCACCAGTAAGGAAGTCACACTGGGGGGGGTGTACAGCACTCTCCCACATTGGTGAGTACCATGTCAAGTAAGTTTGAACCTCTGGTGGGACTGTGGTCCAACCTCACCAGTAAGGAAGTCACACTGGGGGGGGGTGTACAGCACTCTCCCACATTGGTGAGTACCATGTCAAGTAAGTTTGAACCTCTGGTGGGACTGCACACACACTATCTGATCAAGGGTATTTCTGTTCATAAAGTTCAGAAATTGTGCCTGTAAGTTTGAGGCAGTGCATGCTTCTCAGTCTAGAGATGGGTAATTAAAGTCTCCCATGAATGGAGTACTTGGTTTATTGGTGAGTGATGCAAAAGGTCTTGATAGAAGCTATGGGATTCTTGGGACACACAGGATGACCTATAACTTGCTAGGATATGGAATGGGTAACCACAGTTAGACGTAACCTTGCCCAATGGATGGAAAATTAGAAATTCACCCCAGGTAAGGCACCCATGTCTCAGATAGACAGAGGCAGACAGTAACTATGGCAAAAGTGACACACACACACACACACACACACACACACACACACACACACACACACACACACACACCATAATCTTTATGGTGCCCTGTAAAGACACACACTGAGTGACATTTTTCCTGTAAAAGCATGACTGAAATTTCACCAATACCTAGTGTACACAAGACTAGTCTGTAGTGACAAGCACTGTTCCCAGAGTTGCAAATCGGATACTCCTGATATTGTTTTATTCTCCATCCATCTGCTAATCAATAAAAAAGGGTCTGCTGCCATGGATATAAACTTTCCCACTTTCTCCGTTACCAGCTTGGTGGATATAGACAACCTCAGGCAATGTAGAAATTGCCTCATGTTTACGGACAACCAGTTAATTCTCAAACAAACTAATATGGTATGTGACAGATGCATTTATGCAATGCCACTGGAGGAAAAGCTCTCACATAAAAGTACTCCTAATGTCAATAAGGTTGCCTATAGTACACACACTGCACTCATCAAACACAATTCAAAGCAGACATATAGACCCATATTATGCTGACACACTTAAATATAACCTTCCTAAAACCCAAAGACCTCCCAGACGAAGTACACACAAATACCCTCAGCAGCCCCGAATGCACACTTTCAAAACAGCCACATCTCATGGAGCCTCTACTTCTAAGCCCATAAGGCAAGCCACCACACAATCTAAAATTCTAGTCATTGGAGAATCCACCATGAATCACACTGATATCCCTCTCACCAAACTGAGTACGCAAAAAGTTATGGTCAGTTGCTTATCAGTGGCTAAGATCTGTCACATTACCCAAGTACTCAGGTCACTGGACCACAAGTACCAGTATGACTCAGTCATAGTCCATGTGGGTATAAATGAGCGGAGATGTACCTCCCTATTGAGAGATATCATGGCGCACTCAGCAGCATGTCCCCCAGGCTGGTATGAGATTAGTACTGAGCAGCATTTTACCTTCTCCAAGGAAGAAGCCACAATATGAACAAAAGATGACTGACTCTAACTGGCTTAGTTTCTGGTGTCATTCTAAAGGAGTGCAATATTTGTCAGCATGGAAGGAGATGATCAACAGACCATGCCACCTTGCCAGGGATGTTCTGCACCTCTCACTCTAGGCATTCAAATATTAGGTAAAACATCGTCTTCCCCATTATGCCTTTTTTAGGCAATGCCAAAGTACATCCAGCATAGCAAATCAAAACCAAGAAAATCTAAAGGTATTACTGCTCAATGCTAGGAGTCTAAACAAAAAACTCCACTCCCAAGAAGCTCTCTTCACCCTAGAGAATGTTGACATCTGTGCAGTCACTAAGACATTGTTTAAAGCTGTGGACAGCACACCAACAGTGCAAGGTTATAATGCCTTCCACACATTTAGACCAGCTTACTACACAGGCCGGGACTAAGGTGGAGGGTGTCTCAGTTTACATCAAAAATAAATATACCTCAAAGCTGGTCATATAGGACAATGTACTTGAGCTACTCCATGTTCAAATCACCATAAAAATCCAATACCACTTCATTGAAAGCTACAAATCCCCTTCTCTGATGCAGGAAACCCATACCATGTATTTAAACATATTGGAAACACTCACCATCCAACCCAAAACCATATTCATGGGCAACTTTAATTACCCCACTATTAAATGGCAATCCTATACAATACCAAATGTAGAGGCACAGAGATTCCTGAATTTTGTAAACACAAACTCCCTGGACCAGACTGTCATTGCACTAACCAGAGGGGAAACCATACTGGATAAGATCCTCACTAATATGGGAAAGTGCTGCACATCCCCTAGTGTAATGTCTTCCCTGGTAAGGTCAGACCACAAAAAAATGGTCTCCTTCGAAGTAAAAATAAAACCTGGACCCCCAGCTAACCCTGGAATATTCAGGAACTGCTCTAAGGCTAACTTCCTACTATTAAGTGATGACATGGAAAATTTTCAAGCAACCATAAATCCTGAGAAGACTGCTGCCAAAGCAGAATTATTCATTGAAACTCTATGCAAGAAAGTTGACCGTTTGGGCAGTTTTTCCATCTCTCAACCTTCTGATTT
Source organism: Protopterus annectens (assembly GCF_019279795.1). NCBI lineage: Eukaryota > Metazoa > Chordata > Ceratodontiformes > Protopteridae > Protopterus > Protopterus annectens. The sequence continues at coordinate 419,097,525 of NC_056748.1, forward strand.
AAAAGACCGCATTTGCACTTGTTTCCCCCCTTTCCTGTAACTAGTTTAGTCCAGTTACAGATTCTTAGTTTTAGCACTTGAATTTGCTTATTCGTGATCAGCACTTGTTCAGAACTTGTAAGCACTAAATAACCTACTAATTACTACAGCACTCAACCTTCCTCATTACCTAGAGGAAAACTTACTTTCCTCACTTGCTTAGAGAAAAACAGCTCTTGTACTCGCTTTCCTCACTTAGAGGAAAATAGTTATTTTATTCAGGCATGTCCAAGGGTCAGCTCCCAGTGTTCTCTCCTGTCCATCTGATGAATCTGGGCATCTTGGGGCAATGTAGAAATTGCCTCATGTACACGGACAACCCTCTCCTCCTACCACCCAACACTACAACCTGTGAGAGATGCACTTATCTAGCCAAACTGGAGGTAAAGCTCTCTCCAATCAAGACTGAACTTGACAGTCAAGAGGAGAAGGTAAACACTTGCACCACATCACACTCATCACATAGTCTCACTAAATCTACACCACCAAAATCCTCACATAGTAACACAAAAACATTCACGGACACTCTCAATAATAATCTAAGCAACAGAGACCTCCAAAGCAGAAATGCAAGCAACCTCCACCCCCCAACACAACCCAAATGACACACAGCCCGCAGACTCAGTGTGCCACTCAACCACAGCCAATAAGGCAAATAAACGTACCCAACACACTAGTCATAGGTGACTCTATAGTCAGGCACACTGATGCCCCACTCACCAGGCTAAACAAGGAGAAAGGTTACTGTCAGCTGCCTGTCAGGTGCTAGGATCCGCCACATAACCCACAAACTCAGGTCACTCCACAACAAGTACACATATGACGGTCATTGTCCATGTTGGTGTGAACGACCTGAGACGTACCTCCCTGGACTACATGAAAAGAGACATGGAAGAGCTCTCTGATCTTGTAGCCCAGGCAGGTATGACCCTAGCCCTGAGTAGCATTCTGCTATCACCCAGAATGATGCCACAGTACAAGGACAAAATGTTTGACTTCAACAATTGGCTAAGCTTCTGGTGCCATTCTAAAGAGATCCAGTATCAGTCTGCCTGGGATGACATGGTCGACAGACCACGATGCTTTGCCAGAGATGGCCTACACCTGTCACCCCTGGGATTCCGGATACTGGCTAAGGTTCTTGACGCCCCAATAGTGACTTTTTTAGGCAAGGTTCAAATGACAAATTCACCACCGTAACAGGAACAGGCAAGCAAAAACTGAGGGTGATGCTACTCAATGCTAGAGGTCTAAATCTCAAAATGCACTCACTCGAGGCACTCCTTAAAATGGAGAACATTGATATCTGTGCAGTGACTGAGACATGGTTCAAGGCTCCAGAGAGCACCCTTGCACTACCAGGCTATAACTCATACCACACTTTTCGGCCATGTAACCTGGACCAGAACACCAAAGGCGGAGGTGTGTCCATATTCATTAAGGATATCCACACCTCCAGGCTAGTTGCTCAGCATAATGCAGCTGAGATTATCCAAGTGCAACTAACTATGGGCAAAATTGCAATCCAAATTGTAGCTTGCTACAGATCACCCACCATGCCCAAAGGATTCCCACTCCTCTTTTCTTGATGTACTGGAAAATATTAGGGTTCAACCAAACACCCTAATAATGCCCGATTTCAACTACCCCATTAACTGGGAAAACTACTCATGTATCAACTCCTTCACTCAACGCTTTCTGGAATTCATGAACTCCAATGCCCTGGATCAACTTATCCACAGCCCGACCAGGGGCAACAATATCCAAGATCTAGTCATTACCAACATGAGTGACTGGTGTTCCACAACTGAAGTCAACAACTCATTGGTCCGATCCGACCATAAGCTAATTACCCTAGATATCCACATCCTGCCCCCACCCCCCCATTAAGGAAACCATTGTAAAAATTTTCTCCAAAGCCAACTTCATGCTTCTTAAGACAGAAGTGGTGAACTTCATGACACCCATGCAGATGGACAATACAGTTACGACTACTGAATCCTACACAATTGCACTTTATAAGCACTTACATGAGTGCATGGATCGTGCTATCCCAAACAGAACCAAGACGCTATCCTCCAAAAAAAGGAAGCCAATCTGGTGGCCCCCTGCCATAAACAAACTGTACAACAGAAGGAAGAAACTGTTGCAAACGAAAGTAAAATCCCATGAGTGGAGGAGCTCCCTGGTCAGCCTCAGTAAGAAGCTGTGATCCCTGAAAATCCTCCAAAGCTAGTTACGAAAACAAAAATTGCCACCGATTCTAAAGACAACCACAAAGCATTTTATAGCTATGTCAAGAATCTCAATGGCAACACTCAGACCTGCTCTGAGTTACAGCACAATGGCACTAAATATACAGACCCAACGGATATTGCCAACATCCTGGCAGATGGGTTTAGTGCTAACTTTACCCCCCTCTCACCCCCTAAAGAGCCCATCTCTATACCGGAAGAATGCAAAGTTCCTGTAATCACGGCTGCACAGGTAAAAACCACACTTTCCAAAGCCAAGAACACAGCATCCATGGGAAAAGACAACATCCCAGGCTACGTTCTACATGAACTACAGAATGAACTGATACCCCACCTAAGTACCATGTTCAATCATAGCCTCATCTCAGGCTTTGTGCCTGCTGAATGGCGCACAGCGACGGTTATCCCACTCCACAAGGGGGGAGCCACCATGGACCCTGGGAACTACCGCCCCATTAGCCTGATAAGCCTGGTCTGCAAAGCCATGGAATGTATCATCATGGAACTTATAAACAAAGACATTGATAATCTCCAAACTCTGGACCCCACCCAGTTCGGGTTTGTAAAAGGCAGATCATGTCTCCTAAACTTGATAGACTTCTTTGAAGCAGTCACCAAAGCCGTAGACAAGGTTAAGGTGGTTCACACAGCCTATCTAGATCTTGCCAAGGCTTTCGACACCATCCCCCACTCTGGAATTATAGATAAACTCACTAAACTAGGTATAAATCCCTATGTCACAAGATGGGTTGCCAACTTGCTCACTGACAGAACCCACACCGTGAAAGTAGCAGACTCCAAATCTGACTTCAGATCAGTGACAAGTGTAGTACCACAGGGTTCAGTCCTGGGTCCTCCTATTTGGTATCTACTTCTCTGAAGTACAGGCTAACACAGGTCTTTGGCTAATGAAGTTCGCAGATGACTGCAAACTAGGAGCCATAATCGAAACTTCTAACAATATGGACATCCTACAAAAGGGCCTCAATGAGACAGATGCATGGTGTCAAAGCCATGGCCTCAAGCTCAATGCCATTGTCATCCCCTTTGGTAAAAACTCTGTACCCATGAACTACAACATAGGCAGTAGTATACTTAGTGTGGTAAGAGATCTTGGGACACAGGTGGACAGTAGTCTCTCCTTCGATAATCACATCGCCACAGTAGTCAGGAAATCCTTCTACATGGCACACCATCACAAAAGGTTTCTCATCCAGAAAAAAAAGAGGTCATTGTTCCCCTCTACTCATCACTCATTAGACCCATTATAGAGTACAATGCCACTTTTGGTATGTACCTCAAGACATCTACAACAACTGGAAAGGCCGCAGAAATACCTCAAAGAAGATTACCAGCATCAAACAGATGCCCTACGCAGACAGTCTCAAAAAACTCCAGTTTTACTCCATCGCATATCGCCTACTCAGAGGTGATCTCTGCCTAACATACAAAGCTATGTCAAACCCAGAGCTGTTGGGACATGCGCCACTTAAAGAAATCCCAATGCTTCCGAGCAACACGCTCTAGGGACCTAAACCTTGTCACCACAATAAACAGAACATGCCGGAGGGATATATTCCTATGCCAGAGACTTCCCATACTCTGGAATAAACTACCTGTCTATATCAAACTAAGCTCCTCATTAGCACTCAAGAAAAATCTTGATGATTGGATGGGAAATAGGAAATTCACACCGGGGATCACCTATGTGGCTCTGATCGACGGTGGCACAGGAAAATAATTTTCTTGGGTGGCAAAAGCCAGGGTACCTTTTTGGCTGGGCTTGTATAGGCCCCAGGGCTGATAGCCTAGTACCTACCTATGAACAGCTGCATAGAGGCAGCTGTACCCACCAGGAAGAAGTACAGAACTAACTCATAAAACAAGCCACCCTCCTGGAATCACAGAATCAATAGGCTACATAACAAAAGGAAGAAAATCATGGCAAAAATTAGGAGGTGCAGTACCTAGCAGTATAAAAGCACTCTCAAACTAAGCAAACAACTCAGCGGAAAAATAAAGTCTGCCAAAGCCAAATCTGAGGTAAATTTGGCCTCGCAGGCCAAGAACAACCACAGGGTATTCTTTAGCTGTCCACAACCTCAAAGGCAATACACAATTGTGTGCAGATCTCATTGTAAATGGAGTCACCTATACTGAGTCAGAATGTGCCCTCAGTTTAGAAGAAAATGATTCTAAGAGAAGAGTTGCTTGATTTAATAGAAATGGATAGACATATTAAGATCAATGAAAGAAACAGACTGCAGAAGGTCAATAAAACCCAAAAAGTTAGAAGTGTGATAAAACAAATGAACACCGTGATTAGGACTGTCCACAGAGATTCATGCGACATAACAGAAGTAAACAGGATGCATTACTGTGCAGTCAAATTAATAAAAGATCAAGTCCTACCACAAGAGCACACGGCAGTAAGGGAAAGGACGGGAAGAAATCAAATGCCATCATGGAAGTATCAAATAGAGAAAACTATAAAGCAATTAAAACAAGTATCACTGTTGGAAGAGTACAGAAGAGGGAAACGATCAACAAAAATACTCAGAAAGATGTGAAATGCATAGTATTATAACGGATCAGGATTTATCATGCATCACGAATAATAAATTAAAAATAGCACAGGCAGAAAAAAATTAGAAGATACCCAGCTAAAGATAAAGGAAAGTACAAAATAAGCAATTTACTGATGACCAAAAAAAGTTTTATAGAGAATTTGGAAACAAGGTAAAAGGAACTGAAAGACCACCAAACAAAGAAGAAAACAGATACATTTTGGAGATGAAGATTCTATGGAGCATGTTGTATCTTTCGGCTTTTCCCGGTTAGGGGTCGCCACAGCAGAACTCCGGTCCGCTAATGATTGGCAGTAGATTTTTACATACCAAGTTGCCAGCCCTGACGCACAACCTTCAACGAAGGTACGCCCATTCACGCATGTCTCCATACCGAAGACGCTTTAGCTGAGAATCGAACAGGACAACATCTTACTGTGAGGCAACAATGCTACCGCAGCACCACCACCGCAGTTAAGATTCTATGGAACATAAAGATGCTAAATGGATAGAAGTAAAAGAAAGAATAAGAAGTTCAAATGTACAGGATATGAAATGGGATGATGCAACGGCCAGAGAGACTGAAGCAAACGTTAAGAAAAGCCTCTAAATGGAAAATCCCAGGCTCAGGTGTAGTACCTAACTTCTGGCTAAAAGCATTAACATCTTTGCATGAAGATTAGCCATGAGTAAGAACTATTTAAATACACACCCCTAACAGACACCACCCTGGCTAACAGGAAAAACAATGCTCCTACTTAACAGTGAACCTGCAAGCTAATCAAAAACTAAAGACCAATAACTTGCCTTCTGACAACATATATACTATACACTGGAATTGATGTAGACAGTTTATAGTCATTTAGAAGAAAACTCAATTATGGCAACAGAACAAAATGGTAATAAAAGAAAGTCATATGGAACAAAGGACCATTTGTTGTTAAAGTCACAGTGAACTGTAAAATGGAGAAGAATCTAAGTATGGCATGGAGAGACTACAAAAAGCATTTTACAGTATCCCACATTAATGTGTAAAAGAGTGCTTAAAATGTATAAGATACACCCTACTTATAAACTACATCACAGTGACCATGAAATAGTGGTAAACCACTTTGTAGTTAAGCCATGATAAAGGACAAATTATTATTCCAGGAATAAAAATCCAAAGGGGGATATTCCAGGGTGACTCTGTCACTGCTGCTCATTTGCCTTGCCTTTAACCCATTAAGCTGTCCGCTTAACAGATTAGGTGATGGCTATAATTTGGCTGCCAGAAAGCAAAAAAATGTAAAGACTTCTCATCTTTCTTGAGGATTTAAAACCATATAGCTCATCAGATGAGGAACTGAAAGCACAACTGCAAGCAGTCAAACCTTTTTCAGAAGATACAAGAATGTCATTTGGTCTTGATAAATGTGGAAAAGCAACATTTAAAACAAGAAAGCAGCAGCACCAACCAAGAAAACATCAGTTTGGGAAAAAATGTGATATAAAAGAACTTGAGCAAGACAGAGTGTATAAATAGTTGGGAATTGATGTTAGCTCAACAATAAAACATGAACAAATGCAAATAAAACTCAGTAAGGAATATTTAAAAATACTTAAATTAATCCTGAAAACAGTGTTGACATCTAGGAACAAAGTTCAAGGTATAAACCAATTTGCTCTTCCTGACCTAACTTACAGTTTTCACGTGATTGACTGGCCCCAAAAGGTGTTTGATAGATTAGACAGGAAAACAAGAAGGATGCTGGATGCTCATCAAATGATTTATAAAAAATCAGTGCATACCAAGATTATATATTCCCCGTTCCGAAGGCGTTATGGTGGTCCTTGAAATTGATTACATGTGTAGATCTGCAATTGTGGGACTGCATACATATCTGCTCACTTCACAAGACCCAAACATAATGAAAGTTTTGAAAGATGAGGAGAAAAAATCTAAGATGACTTCCCTTATTAGTCTAGCAGAAGCATATCAGTATCAAGTGGTAATGGAAATCAAACCAGAAACAGATAAAAATCAGGCAACTGAATGCTCCAAAAAACAAAAGAAAGAATATAAGATGAAGGATCAGATGAGAAAGAAAGAAATGTGGAAAATGCATAACTACAGTTGCAAACATAGAAAACTCCTGGAACTACATCAGTTGATCTGGACTGAATGCAGTATTGGTTAAGGAGAGGCAAATTCAAACAGAAGGATGAAAGGTTAATATTGGCGACCCAAGACAGTGGACTACGTACACATTGGTTTACAAAGTCCATTGAACATGTGTGAGAAACAGACAACTGTAGGTTTTGTAAAACAAAATTGGAAACAGTTGCACACCGTGTTGCTGGTTGTGACATACTAACGGCAGAAGGACTGTATACTGAAAGGCACAATAATGTGGCAAAGACTGTTGCACTGGGGATTGGGAATTATAAAAATGAAGTAGCTGAAAAACACTGGAAACATGAGCCACAAAGCATCATAGAAAATGATGACGTCTATATCACATGGGATCATCCATTGCCAACAGTTCAAAAGACAGATTCGAGAAAACCAGACATAGTGGTACATGAAAAGAAGACAAAAGTAGCACTGATCATTGAAATTGCTACACCCAGTGACTATAGTGTTTTGCGTACAAGCACAAAGTCATAAAATATCAAAATTTGCAAGCTGAAATGAGGGCAATGTGGAAGCTACTCAAACAGTTCCAATAGTAGTAGGAGCAATAGGGTCTTATAAAAAAGAATCTACAGTTGTATTTATATACTTTACCAATACATGCTACTCCGTACAAACTGCAGGAGTCATTACTGGGCACACTGCGGGTACTGTGGAGAGCATTTTTGACTGACATCAAAGACTGAAACAACACTAATTTCATGAACTTTAGTCATACTTTGACTTAGGAATAGGGTCCATTCCCATCATGGTATTAGAAACCCAAAAGACTTGGAAAAATTAGAAAAAGGGAGAAGCCAGAAGATATAGCAAACCTACTTGCTGACAAATTCATCTCTAACTTTACCCCCTCTCCCTGTCAAACTTCCCTAAGGAAATACCAATAAATCTAACTTCCTCCTGCTATCACTAGGGAACAGGTCCTTAATGCTTTCTCTAAGGCCAAGAACACTGCAGCAATGGTCCCAGACAATATCCCAGGATGCCTTCTAAATAGTATGAACCATGACCTATCAGGCCCGCTGAAATTGCTATTTAACTGTAGCCTCCAAACCGGCTTTGTGTCTCATGAATGAAGAACATTAGTCATCCTTCTGCACAAAGGAGGGACATCTACACGCCCTGGAAACTACAGACCCATAAGTCTCACTAGTCTTATATGCAAAGCCATGGAAAGAATTATCATGGAATTGATCAATAAAGATACAGTAAACCTCCAAGCACTGGACCCAACCCAGCTTGCTTTCATCAAGGGCAGGTCAAGCCTCTTCAACCTAGTGGACTTCTTTGAGAAGTTCACCAAAACAATGGATGAAGGCAAAATGGTTCACACTGCTTACCTTGACCTGCCTAAGGCATTTGACACAATACCCCACTCGAGCATTGTTGACATACTTGAAAAGGTTAGCTAGAAACCCGTATCTCACCCGGTGGATAGCCAACTGGCTCACAGACAGGACCCAGGAAGTTAGAATTGGGAAGCCCAGTTCTCCAAAGAGGCCAGTCACAAGTGGAGTCACTCTGGGATCAGTCCTTGGACTGCTTTATGGCATTTACTTCTCTGAGGTCAATGTCAATGGTCTTTGGCTGACTAAATTAGCAGATGATTGCAAATTAGGGGCAGTTATTGAATCCCACACAGACATAAATGATGTCCTTACATTCACTGCTGCAGTATTCTTAACTATATGGGATTCCCTGCTGCAGAAGTTCGACAGTCTTCCAAACACTTCTGAATTTAAAATGTATGCAAAAGTCACAATATGCACCCTGCGTAACGTAAGGCATTAAGGTAATGTTTAGGCTTACCAAAAACAGAACAACTTTGCTGCCAGTCTGAAGGTTTCTTTAGCATCGTTGGTCTGTTTACCTGTGCCCGTTTTCTGTCAGTTGAACACATTTTCATTCTTCAGGACCTCTCAAGGCATTCACAGACAATACTACAGTGATGTGATATATCAACAAACAGGGAATTTGCTGGTTGGCACTTCTGGTATGGAATCTTGCTGTCAAGTGACTCTTCAGGCAGTTTATATCCCTTCTGGTCAGAACATTGTGGCAGACACTCTGAGCAGGCCCTTAACTCAGATCCATGAATGGATGCTTCACTAGGATGCATTTTTGTACATTATCCACCAGTGGAGTACTCCAAGTGGATTGTTTTGCCTCCCCTCTGAATAGACAACTTCCTCTGTTTTGTGCCAGAGTCCCAGGTCCTCTGGTATGGAAGGTGGATACCCTCTCATTCTCTTGGAATGGGATGTTTCTTTATGCATTCCCTTCCCTTCCTCTCATTCCAAAAGTCCTGGTCAAATTTCAACAGGATGCTCCCACAATCTTGCTGGTGACTCCCTTTTGGCCAAGACAGTACTGGTTCCCTCTTCTTCTGCATTTAGCCTGGGGCAATCATCACAAGTTACCTCACAGGGTGGAGCTAATCACACAAGACAAGGGAACTCTTAACCATCCCTATCTGTCCACACTTCAATGGACACTGTGGGAGATAAGAATTTTGATTCCTCATAGACACTTTTTTCTGAAGATGTGCTGCAAGTCGTCCTGGAGGCCAGGAAACCTACTACTAGGAAATCCTACTTATCCAAATGGAAGAGGTTTGCTTTTTGGTCTCTCTTTCATAACCTGGACCCAGTTACTGTAGATGCTCCTTTGGTCATCTCTTATTTGTGTGAGTTGCTCAATGTGGTTTAGCCTAGTCTTCTATTAAGGCCCATCTATCAGCTATCTCTGCTTGTCTGCCTTTTTCCTCCTGTAGCTGTAGATTTGAGGTGAAACAATTTCTTAAAGGTGTCCTTAACATTAGACCTTCCAGGAAGCCTGTTCCTCCTCCTCCCTGGGATCTTAATTTTGCTTTGGAGAAGGTGACTCAGGCTCCCTTTGAGCTTGCTGCCTCAGCTGCCTTGCAACACTGCTCCTGGAAGGCTGTTCTTTTGTTAGCGCTTATTTCTGCCAGATGGGTGTCCGAGTTGCAGGTCATTATGGGTTGCCCTCCTTTTTTGATTTTTCATGAGGACAGAGTGTCCTTGTGCACTAACCCTTCTTTTATGCCAAAGGTGTTTAATGAGCTCTCTCTTAATCAGTCTATTAATCTGCCTACTTTTTTCCCCCTCTCCACAAACTGACAGTGAGTGGGTGGTGCATACTTTGGACATGCATAGGTAACTTAGAGTTTATTTGGATATGACAAAGGCCATCAGAAAATCTGATCAGTTATTTGTTTCTTTTCATCCTAGATCTTTGGGGCTTGCTGTATCCAAGCCAGCCTATTTCTTCATAGATTTCTAAGGACTATTTCCTTCTGTTACACTTTTCATGGCAAGAACCTTCCTTTTTCAATTAAGGTTCATTTTTACTAGAGCTGTGGCTTCTTCTGGTGCTTTTTTCAAAGGGTTAGATACCAATTCTCTTCTTAAAGCAGCTACCTGGACTTCTGTGAATACCTTTACCAAACATTACAAGTTAGATGGTATCTCTAGAGCTAGGGCTGGTTTTGCTAGTTCAGTTCATGGTTTTATAGGAGATTATTCTGCCCCTTCCTCCTCCCTCCCTCGTTTCCTCGAGTTCTGGCACTCTCCCATATATATAGTTAAGAATACGGCAGTAATGATGTAGGGATATAGCACAATTGTGTAAAATCTTACCATAACATAGATGTCCTTGCTTTCACTGCTGCAATATTTGCTCCCTCGCTCCATTCCCCTAGTTCTTTACCTTCCTGTATGTACATGTTACCTCTTAGGTTCCTTGGACTGGTGTTTCTCATGGGGCAATCAGCTTGTTTTTTGATAAGCCTGAACATCACCTTTTGCCCTATGTTATGCAGGTTGTGCATGGTGACGTTCTGCATACCTTTTAAGATGAGAAGTCTTTGGAAGACTGGCCAGACTTCAGGCTTCAGTGGCAGGGAATCCCATATAGTTAAGAAAAGTGCAGCAGTGAAGGCAAGGACATCTACCATTATGGTAAGATTTTACACAACTGTACTTTCTTCAGGAAGGGCTGATGCAGACAAACAACTGGTGTGTCAGACAAGGACTAAAACTAAATGCCAATAAATGCATAATAGTATCCTGTGGGAAGTCATCTACTCCTGGCATCTGTCACATTGACAACACACCCGTTACAGTTGACCCAATAGTCAGGGACTTAGGGATACACAAAGACAGTAATACAGCCTTTGACAATCGCATGGATTCAGTAGTGAGGAAATTGTTCTGTGTTGAGCAACTTACAGAGGAATGGCATCTAGGTCCAAGGAAAGTACAGTTGTGTAAAATCTTATCATAATGGCAGATGTCCTCCTCTTCAATGTTGCAGTACTCACTGTGTTAGAGATCCCCTGCCAAGGGCAGTCTAAAGTCCAGCCAGTATACCAAAGCCTTTAAGTTGCCTTAAGGTATGCCGTATGTCACACATATGCTCCCTGCATAGCGCAAGACATAAAGATGACGTCCAGGCATACCAACCTCAGAACTGAGAGCCCCAGTAGGAATGCCAGTCCAAGAAAAAGGTGAACAGTACATCCAGAAGACAAATGGACCAGAGGGAGGAAGGAGGGAGTGAAGAGAAGGACATCTATCTTTATGGTAAGATTTTACACAACTGCACTATGTACTTCCATTTCACTGTAGCAGTACTCATTACATTAGGGAGAGTGCCAAACTTCAGGATGAAGACAGGGAGGAGTAAGGATGATCAGAGCCCTCTGGAAAGCCACACAGGATGGTTCTAGCAAAACCAGCTCTATCTCAAGATTCAATCCAACTTATAGTGCTTGGTAAATGTATGCACAGAAGTCCAGGTAGCTGCCTCAAGAAGAGAATTATCTAAACCCTTAAAAAAGCACAAAAAGAAGCCACAGCTCTGGTAGAGTGGGCTTTAACAGAATAAGGAAGGCTTTTACCATGAAAGGAATAACAAAAAGAAATAGGTTTTGAAATACTAGAATAAATAGTTTGCTTGGATACAGTCAATCCTAAGGACCTAGGATGAAATGAAACAAAGAGCTGATCAGATTTCCTAACAGTCTTAGTCTTATCCAAATAAGATCTGAACTATGCACATCCAGTGTTTGCAGCACCTTCTCAATGGCAGATTGCAGAGAAGGGGAAAAAGTGGGCAAATGAATAGACTGATTTAGGGACAACTCATTCGCCACCTTGGACATAAAAGGAGGATAGTATGCAAGGACACCCTGTCATTGCAAAAAAAAAACAAAAAGGAAGAAAGCCATACGAGCATGAAGCTCAGACTAGCAGAAGTAAGGGCCAACAAAAACAGTCTTCCAAGTGCAGTGTTGCAAGGAAGTTGAAGATGCAGGCTCAAAAGACAACGGAGTAAATTTTAAGATCACAGGGAGGCAGAACAGGCTTCCTGGGAGGCCTAATATGAAGGAGGTCTTTAAGGAATTGTTTAGCTTCAAATCTAAAACCTAAAGGGGGAGATAAAGGCAGACAAGCAGAGACAGCTGATAAGTGGGCTTTAACTCATTACATCTGAGTGACGCCTCCAGATGCATGTGTAATTGCCTCCAGATGCATGTGTAATTAACTCCTACTGACGCCCCCATAATGGGAAGCAACTATACACAAGGTTACACCTCCAACAAAAAAGCAAATACACCAAAAGGCTTTAAGCATAGTAAACAAGAATAGAGGTACAGTCAATAGAAGTCAAGGGGCTGGACGGAGGGTAACCAGGACTGCAACAGTGAATACACTCAAACACCTACATTCATGGTAAGTGTACACAACTGTACTATGTCCTTCATGTTCACTGGTGCAGTCATCACATTCGGGTTGATTTCCAAAGCTAAGGATGGGAGGAGGTAATTAGATAGCATTAGGACCAGCTAGAAGGCCCTGCAAGACTGCAGTGGCAAAGACAGTTCTGGATTTAGAAAAAAATTGGCAAGTGGTAATGCTTGGTGAAGGTATGTACAGAACTCCAGGTAGCGGCTTCTAGGATGTCCCTGGTAAGGACACCTCTGAGGAAGGCTGTAGAGGTAGATGCAGCCCTGGCTGAATGTGGTCTGATCCCCTGTGGGGTAGGTTTTTTATGGTGCTTACGAAATGAATGCAGTGGCCTATCTACTTAGAAATGGTTTGCTTTGAAATGGCCTTCCCCTCTGTCCCTGCAGCAAATGCAACCAGCAGCTGTTCAGATTTCCTGAGAGGTTTAGTCCTGTCCAAGTAAAATCTAAGTTGTCTGTGCACGTCCAAGGAGTGCAGTATTCGTTCCCCTTTGTTCTGTGGATTAGAAAAGACGGTTGGCAAATGAATGGACTGATTAAGGGCCACACTGGATACCAGCTTGGGCATGAAGGAGGGATTGGTCCTGAGGGACACCCTGTCCGCAAGAAAGATGATGAAAGGCTCCACTGCCATGAGGGCCTGTAATTCAGACACCCTTCTTGTTGAAGTGATGGCCAGAAGGAAGGCTGTTTTCCAAGAAATAAATTTCAACTCTGCATTTGCAGCGGGCTCAAAGGGAGGTAGAGTGAGCTTTTCCAATACAAAGTTAAGGTCCCAGACTGGAGTAGGGGCTCTCCTGGGTGGTCTTAAGTTTGGCCCTCTGAGGAACTGCTTCAGCAGTGGATGAGAGAAGAGGGGTGGTTCTGTATTGTAATGAGCGGAAATGGCCAAGGCATGAATATTGATGGAGGAAAAGGAAAGGCCCTTTGTGAAGCATCTCAGTTACATATTTAGGAATTTGAGGTAAATTAGGTGCTGCTGTGCCCATTCCCTGAGTTTGGTTCCAGGAATCGAATCATTTCCATTTTTCAGCATAGGATTTTCTAGTACTAGGCCCTCCTTGCCTCCAGAATGACATCCATCACTTGCTTACTGAGGGATGGTAACGGAGCGATCAGGTAATTAGCCAGGCTGCCAAGTTCAGGGTTTGAAGCTGTGGGTGCAGAATCTGGCCCTCTTGCTGGGACAGCTGGGTAGGGGTCTGAGGCAGGTGCCATAATGCCAGCAGTGACACACTGAGCAAGAGGAGGTACCAGTGTTGGCGTGGCCAGTCTGGTGCAATGAGTATTGCCCTTGGTTTGTCCTGTTTGATCTTTAGTAGTACCTTGGAGAGGAGAGGCAGAGAGGAAAAGGCATAAACTGATAAGTTTTTCCATGTGAAGGACAGGGCATCCAGTTTCCAAGCTTGTTTATGGGGAGTCCTTGTGCAGAATTTGTCCAATTGGTAGTTCTGGGCGAAGGTAAACAGGTCTATCTCTGGGCTCCCCCATTTGTTTCTCAACATGTTGAAAATCTTTGGTTCCAGTTTCCACTCGTGTAGGTCCATGAGATTTCTGCTTAGGTTGTCTGCCAGTGTATTTAGCTTTCCTGGCAGGAATTGAGCATGTAGGTGCACTTGGTAGCTCAAGGCTGTGTTCCACAGAGCCATGGCTAGTATGCAGTGAGGGTATGAGTGGGTTCCTCCCTGCTTGTTTATGTACCACGTAACAGTGGTGTTGTCTGTCTTTACCAATAATTGTCCTGGAAGAATGTTGTCCTTGAAGGCTGTCAGAGCATTCTGTACAGCTAACATTTCTTTTTGATTGCTATGCAGGTGCATTTGACTTGGGTTCCATCTGCCCTGAATGCACTTCCCTGCCAAGTGAGCCCCCCCATGCATAGTCTGATGCGTCTGTTAGGGTTTGGCCGGCAGAGGGCAGAGTGAATGGCAGTCCCTTGTTTTGGTGGCAGGCATCTGCCCACCAAAGGAACTCCATCTGTAGACAAGGTATGATAGGAATCATTGATTCTAGATCCTGAGAATATTGACACCATAGGCTTTTTAGATATCATTGTAGTTTCCTCATATGCAGTCTTAAATATGGAATTAGTAGAATGCAGGAGGCCATGAACCCCAGGGGTTGCAGTATTTTCCTTGCAAATAGCTGGGTCTTTGTGGCCAGTAGTTTGAAGTAGGCTGTCAAATGAACTTGTTTCTCTGGTGTGAGGTAGGCCATCTGGGAAGTTGTATTCAAACTTGCTCCCAGGAATACAATTTGTTGGCAGGGTACAAGATGTGATTTCTTTTCGTTTATGGTGTACCCCAGAGAAGTTAGCAATTTCTTTACAAATGACAGACAATGTAATAGTATGTCCTGGCTTTCTGCCTGAATTACACAATCGTCCAGGTATGGATATATTTGGATATTTCATTGCCTGCAAAATGCAATGACTGGAGCTAGGCACTCGGTGAATACCCTGGGCACAGTAGATAAGCCAAAGGGCAGTGCAGAGAACTGATAGTGCATGTAGCCTGCTTTGAAGAGTAGGTATTTTCTGTAAGATTCCCTTATTGGGATGTGCAAGTAGGATTCCTTTAAATCCAGTGTTGCCAACCAGGCATCTTTGCCTAGCATGGGAAGCAGCTGATGAAGAGTTAGCATCTTGAATTTTGGGATTACCAAAAAGTGTTTAGGATCGACAGGTCCAGGATATTGGCCAGGAGTTGTCTTTTCTTGCTACCAGAAAAAGTCTTGAGTAGAAACCTTGTCCCCATTCTTCTTCTTCTGGGACAGGCTGAATAGCCCTGATGCTTAAAAGAGAGAGAACTTGCTTTTGAGCCTCTGCCCACTGATTTAGGGGTAGATCTGGCCAACTGTCTGGGGTTGGTAAGGAATGGAAGTGGAATCTGTATCCTTGGGAAACTATATTTAAAACCCATTTGGTCCTGGGTAATGAGTTCCCAATTTTTTGCCTGCAGGGCAATCTTTCCCCTTAAAGGAACAGTCAGTTGTGCAGGACTTGGAAGGTTTAAAGTTAAGTCATTGAGACAGTTTACCATGGGGGGAGTCTTACTACTCCCTGCTTTGGAAGTGGGAGCCCCCCCCACTGCTTAGTCCTGTGAGTACCTTGGGACTAAAGCCTGGGTGTTCTGCTGGTTATGGGTTTGGACTGAGAAGGCCTGGAAGAGGCAGGAAAGGACCAATTCTTAGAGGGCCAATGCCTACTAAATCTGGGAGGCTGCACTTGCAGGAAATCTGTAATAGTTTGCATAGATTTAGCTTTTCCCTCCATCTTTTTAAGTACTACTTCTGCTTTGTTGCCAAACAGGCGGTCTTGGTTTAAGGGAGCATCCAGTAATTTAGCTTTAACATGACCTGGCAAAGATTGCTCCTTGAGCCAAGCATGCCTTCTAAGTACAGACCTAGTGACAGCAGCCCTGCAAGATGCCACTAATGAATCAAAACCACACTGCAAAGTATGTTTTCCAACTTGTTCAGCAGAATGCATTAAATCCTGCAAATCTTTATTTTCAGCAGCGTCAGGAATCAACATAATTTTCTGTTTAAGCAATCCAATAATATGCTGCTGATACTTTAACATATGAAACTGGCAGTTTAAGGCCCTAATGACTAAGGCTGCAGAAGTGTATACCTTCTTACCCCATCTAACCAGCGCCCTGGAATCTCTGTCAGAGGGGGTAGGATGTTTGGAAGTAGTAGCCTTAATGCCCTTGGGTCCCTGTGAAATGGTTTCAGGAACCGCAGTAGGACTTCTAAAGAGGAACTTGTGAGAGTCAGGAACCCTGCAATACCCATCAGGTTTTCTGGGAGCAGGAGGTAAAGAGTCAGGGGCTAGGCTAGATTCCAAGAAGGCATCATCAACAATTTCCAGTACAGGAGGGATAGCTAAAGGCCTGCTTTGGGGCAGGAGTAAGAAATCCCTAAGCCTCTTTTTGGAGTCAGAGTAATCCTGGCTTTCCCAGTGAAAATTCTCCCTAAGAGTATGCAAGGTTTCACCAAAAGATAAATCCTCAGGAGGGGAAGCAGAGGGAATGGAGTCCTCTGCACCAGAATCCTCATAGGTAGATAAGGGTAAATCCTGATCATCAGAGGAAACAGAAATTTCAGAGTCCTGATCAGAAGAATCAGAAGGAAAATCAGTCCTAGGTCTCAGAGGGTGAAGGGTGGCTTCCCCTCAAAGTAATAAGGTCTTCAGCCATTCTTATCATTTGTTTTTTAGGCATAGGGGCCTGACTATGCAGTCTGGGTGTCGGTTTTCTGGGCATAGATCGAGTTTTAGGCCTGGAAGAAGAAGATGGGGTCGGTTTAATATGAAAGTCAGTAGGCCTGAATACACACTCAGAAGGTGGTGCCTGCACAGCGGCTCCGGATCCATCCAAGATAGAGACATCCACAGGTTCCACAGTGGAAGAAGCATCTCGCGGCATACCGGACTCCGAACGGGTCTCAGTAGAGGCCTGCGAATCTGAAGTAGTGGGTATCCGGGGCTGAGAAAGTGCCTCACTGAGTACCGGTGAACTGGCAACTAGCTTAGGAGAAGCGTTGTCGGCAGCTTTGGACCTATGCGGTCTGTCTCTGTCTTTATTTTTGTGTTATTTAGGAATATCAGTAGTCGGGTGGCTTACCAAAGCCATTTCTGGGTAATTGAACCGAGTACTAAAATACTTAGAAGTGTAAATAAACAGACGACGAATAGTTTGAGGTTTGAATAAGGCACAAAACCGACATCGAGGTACGTTGTGGTCTGGGCCTAAGCAAGGAATGCAGTACAAATTAAAATCTTTGAGGTATTTTGCTTTCCACAAGAAATACAGTTGTTAACTTTTACATCGGTTTAGAGCAAGAAAAATGTTCCCCAACGGGGTACTTAGCTTAGTTGAAACCTTCAGTTCTGAAACTCGAAAACAAAAAATTCAGGAGTCGGCCAACCGGCACTTGCGAACTGCTTCTGCTTCAGGCACCGCACGGCAAGAATGACTGATGTAATGGCGTTGGCTGCATGCTTTATATCTGCATGCTTTATACCCCTAACGTCTTGGAAGATGAGACAGCAACTGATGCAAGATCCAAGACTTTGATAATCAGGCCGACTGAGGGCTACTGCAAGCAGATAACCCAAATGTGATGACTGCAACAGTGAAACATGAAGAACATCCAAAGGAACATCCACAAAGTGGATCCAGGTTATGAGAAAGGCACCAAACAGAAAACCTCTTCCATTTGGATAAGAAGGTTTTCTGGTCTCCTGCAGGACCTTAATCATGTCCATGTACCAAGGCAAAAAACAATGTTTGTGGTGGTCTTTATGGGAATCTGTCTCCCATACTGGCATTTACCCTTCCTGGATGACATGAAACCCACATGCAACAATAAAAGAAAGACAAGTAAGAGAGAGACCCAAAGGGGCACTTATCTGCAATAGCTTGGTGAAACAGCAAAGGAAACGGCGTTCAGACCAATGATCAAGAGATGGTATTCCGACTAGCAAGCAAAAAAGTTCTTTGGATGGTACTTCGAGACGTCATCTTTATGCCCTACACTACGCAAGGAGCATATGTATGCTGTACACCATACCTTAAAGCAACTTAAAAGCTTTGGTATACTGACCGGCCATCAGGCTGCCCTTGGCAGGGGATCCCTAATGTAATGAATACTGCAATAGTGAAATAGAAGGACATGTCACTGACTGTTCCACTGTATTCGGCATTCATCAGACCTATCACTGAGTGCAATAACCCCTTTGGTATGAACCTAACCCACTTATATCAAATAACTGGAACATCCACAGTGGTTCCTCACTAAAAGAATACAGGGTGTAAATAAAAAGTCCTATGCAGACTGCCTCAAGGCCCTATTCCCTGTACTCGGTCTCCTACAGGCTTGTTCAGGGTAGCTCTATGCCTGGCATATAGGACATTGTCAGACCCCATTCTGATGGACCTCCTACATACCCACAAAATAAAAAGCACCATAATTACCCATTCTAAAGACTTAAACCTTGCTTGTAATATAAATAGGAACTACTGGAGAGATAGGCATGTATTCCTGAGACTACCACGTCTCTGGAACAGGCTCCTCATCCGTGTGAAGCATAGTGCCTCCCTAACCTAATTCAAGTGTAACTTGAACAACTGGATAGGGAACAAGAAAGTCATCCTTGGTTTGGCACCTATGTCTCTAATTGACACAGGCAACCCATAAATGTTTCATCTCCCAAGCCCCTACTTGCCCTTGTCAAGGGTACCAGAACTTGTCAGAGATTTGGGATGCACGGCTAGGCTCAAAAAGGTCCTTGTGGTTGTTTGCCTAGTAAACACCTACAAACAGACTCAGAAACTTTCTAACTAACATACTCTTCCTAATAAATGCCATGATACACAGGGACACAATTGGGTTGGGTTACATGGCTGGGCTTATAAATGCCCTGGTAGTCATTAGCCTAGTATATACCTATGAACCTATAAAAGCTACATCCCAGGCTACCATGGTTAGTATGCACATAGGTGAAGATCTGGTTACCTCTGTTTAGGTACCACATCACTATGGTACTGCCTACAATCAACTGCAATGGTCTTGGGGACCATAGATGATAGAGGGAGTAGAGGGGATTTTTGACTTCTTACATTTGTGTTTTGGTCAGTTTTATTTTTTTGTTTTGTTCCAAAGACCCTGCTCTTTCATCTACATAGATATTGCTCCCCAAGCAATCTCAGTGGTGTCTGTCATCAAAGACTGTGCTCGAGCTGGCAGGTAAAATAGGACAGATGTATTCAGATAAAACTGGTCTCTCCGCCAAAGAAGTCGCCTTCTTAGAAACCCCCAATTTGGAATATGAAATGTCACAGAATGTTAATGCTGGGACCATACTGATTTTATGAATCACTGAATTTTTCTCATGTAAAGCCTTGCTAGAGAATTCAGGGATGACATGAATCCTACCATCCTGAGAAATTCCCTTGGTGAAACTTTTAAGATGAAAGAAAAACCTTTGGAATAGATCTAAATCCTGAGAAAGAAAATATCTGTTTAATAAGGTTTCTAACAGACACCCCAGGAAAATAATTTTGTAAGAATGAGTTAAAAAATCTTGATGTTCTCCTGGAACCACAGTCTGTGCAGGAGATCTCTCACAAATGAGAGATTCCTAACACTTTGAAAAATCCTCTAAAAATAAAGATTGTGAATTCCTTGCAGTCTACAGTAGGCTATCACGGGAGCTAACCACTTTGTAAACACCCTTGGGGCAGTGGATACCCCAAAGGATAATGCAGAGAACTGAAAGTGTGAACCAGAGACAGAGAACTTTAAGAAACATCTGAAATCTGGTGTCATAGGAATGCAATGACAAGCATCTTTTGAATCTAGGGTCACCAAAAAAACTTAAATGTGGATTGAGAGTTAACAGGTCATGAAGAGATAACACTTTGAACTTTGGAAATGGTTTAAGAAACATCTACAGCTTGTCTCTGAGAAACTTCTTTCTTTGGCACCAGAAACATTCATTCAGAAAAGAAAGGACAGTTTCTATCACACTCTGACACAGCAGATGCTGACTTGACAGGAAGGAAAACAGAAGTTTGACTGGGCAGATGAGGAGGAATCACCTAAAAAGGAAGGAGACGTTCATGCTGCCATCTGTATCCATGATGAATCATTCTCAGAACCCATTTATCAGAGACCATCTGCTGCTAGAGAAGGAAATGGAGGTACAGATTTTTGGGAAGAATTAAAGGCTTACCAGGGTAAGTAGTAGAGGGAGTATAAAGATGGTCATTACTACTTGTTAAAACTGTCCTTTATTTGGTGGGGCTCCTCCTTTCTAACTGGAGTCTCTATTTTATTGCTTTTTAATAGTCTGCTTACCAGCAATTTGCTGCGTCTGCCTTTTATTTTGTTTTTTTGTAAAAAGTTGCAGAGCTGGTTTTAAATCTCTTGATAAACTTGGAAAAGGAAGGCTGAAATATATGTAAAACTCTTTGTATCCATACTCACGTCACATCTTAGTTTAGGAACTCTAAGTAGATGGTGCAAAGACTTCCTCTCTTTCTCAGAATTCAAAATTTTAACTTTAAAATCCTAAGGAAGACTTTCAGTATGCAACCAAGCAAACTTCTTCATAATGGTTCTAGTAGCAGCTCTGGAGGAGGCATCAGCTGAATCATATGTACATTTCAAAGGTCTGTAGTGACCTGAGACACAGAAGCATTACGATTACACAAAGATGCTTTTTTCTCAGATGAAAGAAAATATGCCATAATGTTCCTTACATTCTCAAGAGGCAAACAAAGGCTTTCCCATCCTTATCAGAAGGGGAGGGATTGGCATTAACCATTCAACAGCAGCATGGTTTACCAATGAAATCACTGCTGGGTCAGATATGGAGTTAGAAAATAATTTATAAGTCCAAGGAACATTATAAAGTCTAGCTGCTTTCCTATGGGCAAACAGGTTGGCTGACAGGCAAGTTCAGGGTGTAATAAATGCATCTTCCACCGCTGGAAGAACAGGAGGAACTGGAGTTGGTTCAGGAAATTCCAGTTGCAATAAATCATGTCTTTATAGAAAGTGGAAGATTATGCTTGCACTGAAACCAATGATTAATTTAAAACATTGTTTCACAAAAAGAAAACCCTTCCAAGAGACTGCCAGAAGCAGCATTCTTCTCAAAATTAGAATCTGAAACCTGAAGGGAAAAAAACAGAAGTCATTCCTCCATAATCATTTTTGGTTCAAATCCTTGAATATCCACAATCAGTGAAGAATCACTTTTTCTGTTACCGGAAACATTAGAAATGGAGTGGTCAGGAGCCTGACCTAAACCCTAAGATAAGCACAATAAATCACTCCTGTCCAAAGTAAATGAGACAGCTGAAGACATATATCCAACTTTCTTCTTCATTCTAATGGGATTTTCCAAAAAAGCAGACCTGCAATTGACAGGCAAAACCTCCCTATGGATAGCCAAACCAGTCTGGCTACGCAGAAAGGTAGCCTCTGCTCCTTTTCCAAGACCAACAAAAATACTTCTCCCTTGCCAGTCAAAGGCATTTCAACAGTCACAGAGGACATGGCTATCCCCAGACGATTGTGGCTGCATGGACAAAGTCAAAAGGAGACAAGGAAAAAGATGACTGGATTGAGGAACCAGAAATGGTCGCAGCAATGTAACCTGGTTATGACTGAGGCCTGCTGATGTGGGAAATGGGTGCTTAGAAATCTTTTTCTTTTGTGGCTGGAAGATGGAAGAACTAAGGAACTGATAGGGTGGTCCATGGAGAAGCTGAATAAGATGCCTGAATTCTTGAAAAGCCTGGAAGCAGTAGTCAGCATATCAGGTAAGTAGCAAAAAGAAATACTACTCCACTACAAGACACAGTGTAAAGCTAAATAATTACCCCAGACACCAAAAGTAAAATAATACAACTTTCACCAAAGAAAAATAGTTTTAACGTTTTTCAACAAAAGTAAAATAGTAACACTGAATGAAAGTTACTAAAATCAAGTGACAGTCTACACAAACTCTTTTTCCTGGATTAAAATTATAATTTTTGCATAAAAAGTTCAGTTACTGTCATAATTTACAAAAACTGGAAGGTTTTTTTTTTCCCCTAAGGGAACTTATCTGCCAAGCAATGAAAAGTACTAGCTGGCCATAGATTCTCAAAAGCTCGCAAGAGGAGTGCTCTTCAGTGGCTAGAAAGCTCTGAAGGGCTTTGCTCCTAAACCACTCTTTTTCAGCTCTGATAAGTTGGATAATGGCTTGGATGTGTGAAATGTATCCTTGAAGTTTGGAAGCTGGCCAGCTGACATTCTTAGCAGGACATATTCCATACAGCTAATGATGAACACCTATTGGTTTTCCTCCCTTAAGAGGTAGTGAGAATGGAAAAAGCAGAAATAAGTTCTCTAACAAATCCTATTAAATCTTCCCTGTCCACAGAAACAGAAAGCAAGTTTTTTCTCTTTTTTTTTTTTTTTTTGGGGAAACTCCCTGGAAAAAGACCAACCCATAACAGGCAGACTAACCAAGGGCTCAAGTGCTTTTTCCTTGCTATATAAAGGATCTTCACCTGCCCCTTCCCCAAGACTGACAAGAATGGCTCTCCTTTGCCCATGGAGGATATACCTACAACTGCAGAGTACATGACTGTCTTCTGGTCCTTAGTGGCTGTAGGTGCTACACCAGAAGGACAGATGAAAAAGAGGAGTGGTCTGAGGAACCAAATCCAGCCATAGGAGAGAAACCTATCAGTGGCTGGGGCACAAGTGGAAACAGCCTGACACCCAAATACCCTCAAGACTACTTTCTTCTTCTTCTTGCGGATGGTGGAAGAGCCATGGAGAATGGCAACTTCTCCATTGGCTCAGCCAAGGAGGAAGCACTGAAGATGGGCAGAGGTTACTTAATAGTTTTTAAACCTTAAAACAGGCAAAACGTGGTTATGAGGTAATAAAAATACTGACATTCCTGAAAAGCACATTATCCAGCCTCAAGCATGTAAAACCTACATAAATCTGTAGGAGAAAAACAGGTAATTTATGTATGCACTTAGTTCACACACACTATCTGTCAAGTAGTGACAGTCAAAAACATACAGGTTTCCTAGCAAAAACAAATCTGAGAAAAAACAAAATAAGTTTTCTTCATTAAAATAATTTTGTGGAAGGTTTTCCTTCTCAACAGGGACTGATCCGCTCAGCACTGAAGTATTTCTAGCTGACCATTTCCATGAGGCCAACTGAAGGAATGCACTTTGCCAGTAAGACAGTTCTATAGTTTTTAGCACTCTGTCTTTAAGCTCCTTTGAGCTTCTGAAAGACAGCATGAAGGGTGCCCAAAAGCTTGGCAGTGGCAGGGGGTAGGACCCAAATAGCTTAAGCTACTGCAACAGTCTAATGTTTAACATGGAAGAAATTCAGAGTTCTTTTATGGACAGCTACTCTGCACAAGAGAGGGTGGAACATTGATGTTCCAAAGATGCTGAGAGAAGCAGACCAAGTTTTAGGTCCTTCTCATTGAACATTAGAAAAAAAAAAAAAAAGTCAACATGAAAATATTTTACAAATAAAAAAATGGCCCCTGTCTTACCAGAGAATGAAAGCCAACTTTATATCAGGTTAAAATAGTCCATTTTGTGTTTCTTTTCTGCCCCAAACCCGAATACAAGAATAGTACAGTTGTGCACCTACCATAAATGTAGATGGTCGAGTGTATTCACTGTTGCAGTCATTACTCTTGGGTTATCCTGCTGGCAGGCTACCCGCAGTCGGCCTGAATTCCAAAGTCTTGGTCCGGCGTCGGTTGCTGTCGTCTCTTCCCTGACGTCAGTGCACCAGGGGTATAAAAGATGCAGCAGACGCCATTTTCTTAAGTTTTTCTTGCCCCAGATGTCAGGTGCCCCCAAAAGGGTATGCCAAAGAGATTATGCCAAAAAACATGCATGCACTAAGGTAAACATTTCCTTCATCTACAAGCAAATACACCACATAGGTTGTATAGAATAGAGGAGTACAGATAAGACCCAGGAAATGAAAGGGGGATGGTGGGAGAGTAACCTGGACTGCAACAGTGAATACACTCGAACATCTACATTTATGGTAGGTACACAACTGTACTATGTTCATCATGTTTCACTGTTGCAGTCATTACTCTTGGGTTGAATCCCAAAGCTGAGGATGGACAGCTGGGCTAAATAGGATTAGGAGAGGCTATGAGGCCGTGCAGAACTGCAGTGGCAAAGCCTGCTCTGGATTTAGAGTAGAGAGGTAAGTGGTAGTGCTTTGTAAAAGTGTGCAATGAACTCCAAGTTGCAGCCTCTAAGATGTCTTTGGTTGGTACTCCTATGAGGAAGGCTGCTGAAGTGGCTTGCTGCTCTGGTAGAATGTGGCCTAATGCCCTTAGGCACTGATTTGCCATGCTGTGAGTAGCAGAAATGAATGCAATGGCCTATCCATTTTGAAATAGTCTGTTTTGAGATAGACTTTCCTTGTGATCCTGCAGCATATGCTACTAAAAGTTGCTCAGTCTTTCTGAAAGCTTTAGTTCAGTCCAAGTAAAAGCGTAGCTGTCTGTGTATGTCCAAAGAATGCAGAAGTCTCTCACCCTTGTTCTGTGGGTTTGGATAAAAAGTAGGCAAATGAATGGTTTGGTTAAGGGCCACACTGGACACCACCTTAGGCATAAATGTAAGGTTCCTCCTCAGAGAAACCCTGACTGGATGGAAAATGATTAAAGGTTCCACAGCCATGAGAGCCTCTAACTCCGAGTGCAGTGGTTATTGTTAGGAGCAGAGCTATTTTCCAGGATAAGAATTTAATATTCACTGTTGAGACTGTCTCAAAAGGAGACGGTGTGAGTTTCTCCAAGACATAATTTAGGTCCCATGCAGGTATTGGTGCTCTTCTTGGGGGTCTTATGTTTTTGGCATCTCTGAGGAACTGCCTTAGTAACGGATGAGAAAGAATTGGTGGTTCCGTATTGTAATGGGCTGAAATGGCACAGGCATGAATCTTAATTGATGAAAAGGATAGGCCTTTGTCCAGCATCTCAGTTAAATATTGTAAACTCTGAGGAATATTTGGTACAAACGTGTCACTTCCTTGTTCCTGGTTCCAAGCACAGAATCTCTTCCATTTTTCTGCATAAGATTTTCTGGTACTGGGCCTCCTGGCCTCCAAGACAACATCCATTACAGCTTTGGAGAGTGGAGTGTTATGAATGGCTACATTATCCGCCATGCTGCCAGATTTAGGGTACTGATGTGGCTGTGCAGGATCTGATTGTTTTGTTGGGTCAGTAAGTGAGAAGTTTGAGGTAATGTCCAGGCTGGTCCTTGAGACAAGTTCTTTAAGATTGGGTACCAGTGCTGGTGTGGTCAGTCTGGGGCAATCAGTATCATTTTTGGCTTCTCTTGTCTGACCTTTAGGAGTACCTTGGGGAGGAGAGGCAGTGGGGGAAAGGCATATACTGTTAAGGATAGGGCATCCACTTTCCATGCTTGCTTGTGGTAAATTCTTGTGCATAATTTCTGTAGTTGGCAGTTGTGAGGGGAGGCAAATAGATCTATGTCTGGGCATCCCCATTTCCTTATTATGCTGAAGACTTGTGGATCCAGTTTCCACTCGTGGGGATCCATGAGCTTTCTGCTTAGTACGTCTGCCAGAGTATTTATTTTTCCTGGCAGGAATTGTGCTTGCAGGTGAACTTGATAAGTCAATGCTGTGTCCCACAAAGTCATGGCTTGTCTGCAGAGGGGATAGGAATGTGTGCCTCCCTGCTTGTTTATGTACCACATGACTGTAGTATTGTCCGTCTTTATTAGTAGTTGTCCTGGATGAAGTAGATCCTTGAAAGCTGTCAGGGCATTCTGAACAGCTAGCATCTCTTTTTGATTGATATGAAGATGCATCTGGCTTGTGGGCCATGTGCCCTGAATACAATTTCCTGCCATGTGGGCCCCCCAGGCATAATCTGATGCATCTGTTCATAGGTTCATACTAGGCTATCTGCCCTAGGGCATCCACAAGCCTAGCCAGAGTGTGTGTGGCTTTCACCACCCCTTAGGATGAGAATACTATACCCATTAGTTTGCTGTGCCTCTGTCCAGCAGTGACACAGAGATGATTCCCAGGGTAAACCTACGATCTCCCATCCACTCGTCAAGATTTCTCTTGAACAGAGTCAGTGAGGGGCTCTGCCTCACATGGACTGGGATTCTGTTCCATAGTGTAGGGAGTCTCTGGGTGATGAATCTGTCCCTCCAGCACATCCTATTTACATCTGTGTTGAGGTTTAAGTCTCTTGCTCTCGTGGCTCTGGTGGATTTGGATTTTTTGAGGTGGAGCATGTCCATTAATTCTGGGTTGGACATGGCCTTGTATGTCAGGCACAGATCACCTCTGAGCAGACGGTATATGCGACTGAATAGAGCTGGAGTTTCTTCAGTCGGGCAGCGTATGACATATGTTTGAGCCCCTTTATCCTTTTGGTGAGGAACTTTTGGGGTCTTTCCAACTGCTGCAGGTGTCGGGTAAGGTACATTCCGAATGGGGCGTTGTACTCAATCATTGGTCTGATAAGTGAAGAGTACAGGGGTACAATGACCTCTCCTGATCTGGATGTGAATCCCTTCATGATCAGGTAGGCAACGTAGAAGGTCTTCCTAACCCCTTTGGCAATGTGAGTGTCAAAAGAGAGGTTACTGTCAACTTGGGTCCCCAGGTCCCTGATAACGTCTTCCGTGTTTAATGGATTACCACCTATGTGGTAATTAGGGGTTACCTTGTTTTTCCCAAAGGGTATGACTATACATTTTTTGGCATTTAGCTTAAGGCCATGGCTCTGGCACCAGTTATCTATTTCTATGAGACCTCTTTGGAGGATGTCTGTGTCTGATGGAGTGTCAATTATGGTGCCCAGTTTGCAGTCATCTGCAAATTTTGTCAGCCACAATCCCCCTATGTTTGCCTGCACTTCAGAAAAATAAATGCCGAACAAGAGGGGGCCCAGGACTGAGCCCTGTGGGACACTGCTCGTGACCGGCTTAGAGTCTGACATGGTACCAGCAACTCTAACCCTGTGGGTTCTGTCCTTGAGCCAGTTTGCAACCCATCTTGTGACATATGGGTTTACATCTAAGCTGGTGAGCTTTTCTATGATGCCCGAGTGGGGTATTGTGTCGAACGCTTTTGCTAGGTCAAGGTAGGCTGTGTGAACTGCCTTACCCTCATCAATGGCCTTAGTGACTGTTTTGAAAAAGTCGACCAAGTTCAAGAGGCAGGATCTGCCCTTGACAAAGCCAAATTGGGTAGGATCCAGTGTCTGTAGGTCCCCAATGTCTTTATTTATGAGTTCCATTATGATCCTCTCCATAGCTTTGCAGACAAGGCTCGTCAAGCTTATGGGGCGGCAATTTCCAGGGTCCGTAGAAGCACCGCCTTTGTGGAGTGGGACCACAGTTGCCGTACGCCATTCTTTGGGTACGTATCCTGTAGTAAGGCTAACATTAAACAGCAGCCTTATGTGTTGGTTTAGTTCCTCATTGAGTTCGTGTAGCACACAGCCGGGGAAGCCGTCCGGTCCCATTGATGCTGTGTTTTTTGCTTTAGAGAGACCAGCTCTCACCTGGGCATCTGAGATGTTTGGGAGGCTAGACTCTGGTGGGATAGATATTTCTCCTTTTGGGGGGAGGGAGGGGAGAAATTTGCACTGAACCTGCCAGTATGTTGGCAATGTCTGTGGGTTCAGTGATTTTTGTATCATTTTGGACTAATTTTGAGCATATCTGGGAGTTTCCACCCAGGTTTCTAACCTAGCTAAAGAAGGGTTTATGATTGTCTTTTGTGTCATTAGCGATTTTTCTCTCAAAGTTGGCCTTGGATGATTTTATGAGTGATCATAGTTTTTTGCTAGTATTGATCAGAGATGCCTTCCCTTTTAGGGATTTTGCTCTGTCATGTAGTAGCTTTCTCCTCTTGTTGTAGAGTTTGTTTATGGCTGGGGTCCACCAGACCGGGCGCCTGCCTTTGGTGGAAAGGGTCTTGATTTTATTAGGGATTGCTTGATCCATACATTCCTGGAGGTGCTCGTAGAAGGCATTTGTAAGGGTTTCAGCAGCGTGGTTGTGGTTTCCACTGGCTCGGGGGCCTTGAAGGATACCACTCCAGTCTTAAGAAGTGTGAAGTTTGCTTTTGAGAAGTTCTTCACTGTGGTCTTTTTTGCTGGGGTTGGGGGCGGGATGTGGATCTCCAGTAAGATTAATTTATGGTCTGATCTCACCAATGAGGGATATACTTCCGGTGTGGAGCATTTTGTCCCCATGTTTGTGATGATCAGGTCTAGTATATTTTCTCCTCTTGTGGGAATGGTGACTAGTTGTTCCATAGCATTTGAGTTTGTGAACTCCAGGAACCTTTGGGCTAGGGTGTTGGGGCTTGAGTAATGTTCCCAGTCTATGTATGGATCAAGCAATCCCTAATAAAATCAAGACCCTTTCCACCAAAGGCAGGCGCCCGGTCTGGTGGACCCCAGCCATAAACAAACTCTACAAGAGGAGAAAGCTACTACATGACAGAGCAAAATCCCTAAAAGGGAAGGCATCTCTGATCACTACTAGCAAAAAACTACGATCACTCATAAAATCATCCAAGGCCAACTTTGAGAGAAAAATCGCTAATGACACAAAAGACAATCATAAGGCCTTCTTTAGCTATGTTAGAAACCTGGGTGGAAACTCCCAGATATGCTCAGAATTAGTCCAAAATGATACAAAAATCACTGAACCCACAGACATTGCCAACATACTGGCAGACAGGTTCAGTGCGAATTTCTCCCCTCTCTCCCCCCCAAAAGGAGAAATATCTATCCCACCAGAGTCTAACCTCCCAAACATCTCAGATGCCCAGGTGAGAGCTGGTCTCTCTAAAGCAAAAAAACACAGCATCAATGGGACCGGACGGTGTCCCCGGCTGTGTGCTACATGAACTCAATGAGGAACTAAACCCAAACATAAGGCTGCTGTTTAATCTTAGCCTTACTACAGGATACGTACCCAAAGAATGGCGTACGGCAACTGTGGTCCCACTCCACAAAGGCGGTGCTTCTACGGACCCTGAAATTACCGCCCCATAAGCTTGACGAGCCTTGTCTGCAAAGCTATGGAGAGGATCATAATGGAACTCATAAATAAAGACATTGGGGACCTACAGTCACTGGATCCTACCCAATTTGGCTTTGTCAAGGGCAGATCCTGCCTCTTGAACTTGGTCGACTTTTTCAAAACAGTCACTAAGGCCATTGATGAGGGTAAGGCAGTTCACACAGCCTACCTTGACCTAGCTAAAGCGTTGAACACAATACCCCACTCGGGCATCATAGAAAAGCTCACCAGCTTAGATGTAAACCCATATGTCACAAGATGGGTTGCAAACTGGCTCAAGGACAGAACCCACAGGGTTAGAGTTGCTGGTGCCATGTCAGACTCTAAGCCAGTCATGAGCGGTGTCCCACAGGGCTCAGTCCTGGGCCCCCTCTTGTTCGGCATTTATTTTTCCAAGTGCAGGCAAACATAGGGGATTGTGGCTGACAAAATTTGCAGATGACTGCAAACTGGGCACCATAATTGACACTCCATCAGACACAGACATCCTCCAGAGAGGTCTCATAGAAATGGATAACTGGTGCCAGAGCCATGGCCTTAAGCTAAATGCCAAAAAATGTATAGTCATACCCTTTGGGAAAAACAAGGTAACCCCTAATTACCACATAGGTGGTAATCCATTAAACACGGAAGAAGTTATCAGGGACCTGGGGACCCAAGTTGACAGTAACCTCTTTGACACTCACATTGCCAAAGTGGTTAGGAAGACCTTCTACATTGCCCACCTGATCATGAAGGGATTCACATCCAGATCAGGAGAGGTCATTGTACCCTGTACTCTTCACTTATCAGACCAATGATTGAGTACAACGCCCCATTCGGAATGTACCTTACCCGACACCTGCAGCAGTTGGAAAGACCCCAAAAGTTCCTCACCAAAAGGATAAAGGGGCTCAAACATATGTCATACGCTGCCCGACTGAAGAAACTCCAGCTCTATTCAGTCGCATACCGTCTGCTCAGAGGTGATCTGTGCCTGACATACAAGGCCATGTCTAACCCGGAATTAATGGACATGCTCCAACTCAAAACATCCAAATCCACCAGAGCCACGAGAGCAAGAGACAAACCTCAACACGGATATAAATAGGACGTGCTGGAGGGACAGATTCATCACCCAGAGACTCCCTACACTATGGAACAGAATCCCAGTCCATGTGAGGCAGAGCCCCTCACTGACTCTGTTCAAGAGAAATCTTGACGAGTGGATGGGAGATCGTAGGTTTACCCCGGGAATCATCTCTGTGTCACTGCTGGACAGAGGCACAGCAAACTAATGGGTATAGTATTCTCATCCTAAGGGGTGGTGAAAGCCACACACACTCTGGCTAGGCTTATAAATGCCCTCGGGCAAATAGCCTAGTATGAACCTATGTTTGGGTAGTTGAAGTCACCCAATATGATGGTGTTTGGAGAGACATTCATACTCTCCAGTGTCTTCAGGAAGGCTGTGTGGGTTTCCTGAGTTTGAGAGGGTGGTCTGTAGCATGCTACAAACTGTAGGGCAGTTTTACCTATGGTTAATTGCACCTGGATGGTCTCCGATGCTTCGTGTGTTGCCACTAACCTGGAGGTGTGGGTATCCTTTATGAATATGGATACTCCCCCTCCTTTTGTGGTTCGGTCCGGATTTTGGGGCCAGAATGCATGATATGAGGTATAACCTGGTAGTGCTGGGGTGCTCTCAGGAGCCTTGAACCAGGTTTCAGTCACAGCACAGACATCGATGTTCTCCATACTGAGGAGGGCTTCGAGGGCATGCATCTTGAGGTTTAGACTTCTGGCATTGAGCAGTATTACCCTTAGTTTTTCTCCATTTTTGTTGTTGTTAGTGTCTGCCTGGCTGTGGGTAAAGTGAATGGCTGTCCCTTGTTGTGGTGACAGGCCTGTGCCCACCATCGAAACTCCTGTTGCAGGCAGGGAATGAGGGTAATTAATGTTTCCAAGCTGTGGCAATGTTGAGTCCAAACACTTTTTAGGTACCATTGTAGTTTCCTCACATGCAGTCTGGCATATGGAATTAGCAGTATGCAGGATGCCATGAAGCCCAAAGCCTGCAGAATTTTTCTTGCAGATAACTGGGTCTTTGTTGCCAACATTTTGAAGTAAGAAGTCAGTTATCTTTGTCTGACGTGAGATAAGCCATCTGGGCAGTTGTATTTAAGCTTGCACCCAGGAATATTATCTCTTGAGAGGGTACTAGTTTTGATTTCTTTTCGTTTACTGTGTACCCTAGGCAAATTAGTAATCTTTTTACAAACGCCAGATGCTGTAGTAGAATGTCTTTGTTCTCTGCTTGAATAAGGCAGTCATCCAAGTAAGATATATTTGTATTCCTCTGTCTGCAAAATGCAATTACTGGTGCCAGGCATTTGGTGAAGACCCTGGGCGCAGTAGATAAGCCAAAGGGCAGTGCAGAGAATTGGAAGTGCATTTCAGCTATGAATCTGAGGTATCTTCTGCAAGACTGTCCGATTGGGACATGCAGGTATGCCTCTTTTAGGTCCAAAGTAACAAGCCAAGCCTTCTTGCCCAGCATGGGCAGTAGCTGCTGCAGAGTCAACATTTTGAATTTTGGAACGTCCAGAAATGTGTTTAGAATAGACAGGTCCAGTGTTGGTCGCCAGGCTTTGTCCTTTCTGGGCACCAGGAAAAGTTTCGAGTAAAATCCTTGTCCCTGCTCTTGTTGTGGTACTTGCTGAATGGCCCTCATGTCCATGAGGGATGAAACTTGCTTTTATGCCTCTGCCCATTGATTGCGTGGCAGGTCTGGCATACCTTTTGCTTTTGATAGGGTGTGAAAGTGGAACCTGTAAGCCCTGAGACACTATGTTCAAGACCCATTTGTCCTGAATAATCATGTGCCAATTTGGTGAAAAAAGTGCTAGTTTTCCCCCTAAGGGGGCTGCCAAAAGATAAGTGTTTGGTTCTGGCAGAGGAAAGTCATTGGGACCGTTTCCTGTATGGTTGGGATTTGTCCTTTCCGCTTCTGGAGGTAGAAGCACCCCATTGTTTAGGCCTGTATGAGCCTTGGGGCTGGGATCTGCCTCTAGGGCATCTGTATCTGCCTCTTTGTGGTCTATCTGATACTGGAAAGGACCAATTCTTTGTAGGCCAGTTCCTGCTAAATCTGGGTGGCTGTACCTGTAGGAAATCCTTAACTGTCTGCATGGATTTCGCTGTATCCTCCATTTTCTTCAACACCTCTTCTGCTTTAACACCAAATTATCATGCTGTAATGGAGCATCCCGTAATTTTGCTTTATCATGAACAGGCAAATTCTGTTCCTTTAACCAAGCATGCCTTCTAATGACAGAACCCGTAACTGCGGCCCTGCATGAGGCCTCCAGTGAATCAAAACCACATTGCAAAGTACACTTTCCCACTTGTTCAGCTGCATGCAATAAATCCTGCATTTCCTTGTTATCAGAACATTTAGAATTTGTCAACATTTTCTGTTTAAGCAGTGACATTAAATATTGCTGATATTTAAGCATGTGAAACTGACAATTTAAAGCCCTTACAACCAAGGTAGCAGAAGTGTAAACTTTTTTCCCCCATCTGTCCAATGCCCTAGAATCCCTATCAGAGGGGACAGGGTTTTTTGCAGTGGATGCTTTGACCCCTTTGGGACCCTGAGATATAGTTTCTGGGTCAGCAGCAGGGTTTTTATATAGAAATTTATGAGAGTCTGGAACCCTGTAGTATCTGTCTGGCTTGGCAGGTGCATGGGGTAAAGAGTCAGGAGATGGGCCGGACTCTGAAAATACATCTACAATGTCTAGAACAGGTGGAATAGCAAGAGGTCTGTGCTGAGGTAGTAAAAGAAAATCTCTGAGCCTTTTCTTAGATTGTGAATAATCATGGCTCTCCCAGTGAAAATGCTCCCTCATGGTATGCAGGGTTTCCCCAAAAGAATAATGCTCAGGAGGAGATGCTGAAGGAATAGATTCTTCAGCCTCAGAATCCTCATAGGGAGGAAAAGAGTATCCCTGTTCAGAAGAGGAGTCAGAGGAAATTGAAACCTGATCTGAGGAGTCGTATTCTGTCTCTTGCCTAGGCCTCTTATCAGGAGGGGGGATGGGAACCCCTGATCAAAGTAATTAGGTCTTCGGCCATTTTAAGCATCTGTTTCTTAGGCATGGAAGTCTGTCCAGGAGAATGCTGTACTTGTTTCTTTGTCTTTAGAGCTGTTTTAGTCTTTGAAGTTGAGGTAGGCTTGACATATAATTGCATAGGTCTGAAAACACCCTTAGAAGCCGATGAGTGCTCAGCGGCTCCGGACCCCATCTGAGGGAATAGTTTCCGAGGGTCCAATACCTTGAGTATCCAGAGGCCTAGTCAGATCCATGTGGGAGTTGGTAGCTGCCTGTGGCTCTGAGGTAGCGGGCGTCAGGGGCTGCGAAAGCACCTCACTGAGAACCGGCGACTGGCCTAGTGGGGGCCTTGTCAGTTTTGGACCTCGGATGCCTGTCCTTTTCCTTGCGCTTTTTGTAAACTCCGGTCGTCGGCTGTTCCGACGGCATTATATAATTAAACCTTCGGCCAAAGTAATGAAAGGCAAAATCGTACAGACGCTTAATAGAGCGTTGGTTAAATATAGCACAAAACCGACAGCTTGCAACGTCGTGATCAGGGCCTAGGCAAGGAATACAGTAAGAATGAAAATCCTTATGAGGTATTTGCTTCCCACAAGAAATACAATTGTTAACTTTTTCTGACATCGGTCTGGAGCAAGAAAAAAGTTTCCCCAATGGGGTACTTAGCTTTAATGAAGACTGTGGATCTGAAATTCGATTTTGAAACTCTCAGGAGTCGGCAGACAGGCACTTGCGAACTGCTTTTGCTTCGGGCACCGCGCGGCAAGAAAGACTGAAGAAAATGGCGTCAGCTGCATCTTTTATACCCCTGACGCACTGATGTCAGGGAAGAGGCGACAGCAACCGATGCCGGACCAAGACTTTGGAATTCAGGCCGACTGCGGGTAGCCTGCCAGCAGGATAACCCAAGAGTAATGACTGCAACAGTGAAACACGATGAACATCTCCAATACCGTTTATAGCTGTTGATTGGGGAGGGGGGCATACTGCTCCAGGCACATTTTTAGTATCAGAGGACCAGAAACGACTGCAGATCTTCACTAATGTGCATAGCTACTTGAGCTGGAGGTGTGTGGAATCTAATGCTCCATAATGATTTTTGTTATAATTTGGACCACATTAAATCAGACCCTTGTGTGTTAATCTTCTGTCCCAAAAACTGCAAGAACGTCAATGCTGTGTGTATAGCTGTTTGAGTTAGGTGGGGGTTGGGGTCTGATACAATGCTCATAGGTGCTTTATATGCTACAGTTTGTATCAGATTCCATCCTACAATCTAAGGGAGAATTTCATCACAATCCACAGCTGCTTAAACTGAGGGAAAGGGTATATTACACAGCTCCAAGATTTTTTTTGTGCTAGAACTTACATCAGTATAAAAGTTCCTTTTGTGCTTTCATTTTTCTGTATTAAAACACATTGTGAAATTCACATGATTTTATGAGGGACTAATACTGGCTAGCATCAAGAATGACATTAATGTGAAACATGTACTGGACTGACCTTAAAACATGCATCCTGGTTAGGTTTTCCAAACCCATTATTTTCAAATACCCTAGGCATATGCTGCAAAGTAGTCTAGCAAGTATTCCCATTTTAGTTCACACTTCAAATGCACTCCTATTCACAAAAAGAGCAGCTCAACAAATACTAAATTATTTTATTTTTGATCCACACTCATCATACAGGGTGTTTTACAACAGCCAATTTCATATCTGCATTGTAACCATTTCTAGTTGCACCTTATTTGTAAATTAGTATCACTGTTTTCAGGTGCACACAATAGATATAACCACTCTACAGAATGAACAGGTGATGTAACAAATCAGGCAGAGTGGACAAAGGAGAGATACGCTACCACTCATACTTTAAAATATTAAAAATATGGGGATTTAAAGATATGGCCACATAGTTGCAATACAATGATATCTTTAAGAAACACACTTTTTTTAAAACCTTTATCTCATGGCTTTGACCAGGTCAAGGTATGCAGTATGTACTGTTTAACCTCGATCCACTGTTTTGGTGATCTTTTCAAAAAAAGTCCACCAGGTTGAGTACACATGACCTGCCCTTGACAAATCCAAACTGATTCAGGTACAGGTGTTTGGAGGCACCCTAAGTCCTTATTGATTAGTTCATAAGTCTTTCCATGGTTTTGTATATGAGGCTGGTCAGACTTCTAAGTCTGAGGAACGTCCCCTCTCTTATGAAGGGGAATGACTGTAGCTGTTCCCATTCACCTGGTACAAAGCCTGTATGGAGGCTGAGGTTGAAAAGTGCTGTTAGTGAGGTGGCAAAATTGTGCTTCATGCTATTTGAGATGTATTCAGGGATATTGACAGGATCCACTGAAGTTGTATTTTTAGCTTTTGATACTGTTTTTAGGACTTGGTCTTGTATGATAGCTGAAGGCAAGTCCAGCTTGAGGTACATCTTGCAATTAACTTAAGGTATGTCATTTTACTTCAGAAGCACACTCAGGTGTGTGATACTTAGTGCATGACCTGGAGCTAAACAGTGACCGTTTTAGACAGACCAATGAAAGCCCCAGTGTATAATTGTGTGGCTTAACTTAACTCTTATAAAACAGCAGTATTAAAAAAAAAAATCACAGCTGCAATGTATGGATATATAAAACTCACACTTGTTCAACTTGCTTATGTCAGATATTCCTTTGTAAATCAACTTCACTATTGTGTTTTAATGGGTATTTTTATTTTGCCACACACAACAGTTTTACACTGTGAACTCACCTGCTCTTTCTGTCTGCACAGTAGCTGCCTTATTCATGTAGAATACTCCAATTTCATTCCTTATATTACCAAGTCTTTTCAGCACCCGCATGTAATGGTCTGCATTTTGAGCTTTCAGCTCCCCATGGAGGATGAGCTCATGAGCTGCTTCATAACACCTGCAGCTAAGAGAAAGTTGGTATTCCAAGTCTGTTGATAAATCTGTAGCCCATCCGAAAGCTGTGAATGCAAAAACAATATAGTTGAAAACCATCAAGGAGAAATTATAGAAGGTGCTTCATCAAAACTCATGCTATCACTTAATTATGAAGTTACTGGATAGCAAATG
This sequence comes from Protopterus annectens, assembly GCF_019279795.1. Lineage (NCBI taxonomy): Eukaryota > Metazoa > Chordata > Ceratodontiformes > Protopteridae > Protopterus > Protopterus annectens. Next base: position 419,134,177 of record NC_056748.1, read on the forward strand.
AATTACTGAACTATAGTGCTGTAAATTGTCAGAAAATTCACCTGAAAAATAACTACAGAAACAGGACATCTAGTAAGTAGGCAAGACATCATCTGTTTTAAGCACTGTTAAATTCTAAAGTAAAATGAGCATCTAACCCTTAATATGCGTACATTTTAGGGGCATGTGGGCACAAACATACACACCACAAAATTTGAAATTAAAAAGACATTTGAAAATGTTAAATAACTGGGACAAGAGAGAAAAATAACATTCACCATCAGATGTGATGCATGATTCAGTGGAGGCACCGAATACCACAATATAAAGTTTTTAATAAATAATTGGAAATACCTCACCTTATCAAGCTGATCTGCAAGACAGTTTTCATTAGAGAACAATAACTGGGACAACATCTGCTTTTACTGTAAATTCAGCAAAAGTGTTTTTATTTTCCCATGCTCAGGGAAGTGTGGCCTCCTTCTGGTACATGCCATGATATCACATGTCAAACAAGGAGGAGTGAGGCACATGTGCTTCTAAGTTTGACTTCAACCACTCCAACTACACAACTTGCAAGACAAGAAACAAAATGCACAAACACAACACAGAAAGATTTAAACAGACCAAAGTAATAATCTATGATGAAATGGAATCCCATACAGAATGGATCAAAGGGAATTCCTCTCGGGTGTCCCAAGTAATAATATGCCAAAGGCAGTGGAATGACCCACTTGAGAATCACCATACTAAACTGTACATACCAGATGTAATTGCTGAAGCTGCTAAGGTCCAGGACAGGAAACGTGTCCATTCCCCTTAAGAACAAGAAAAAGGTGGTAGCAGAAACTTTTGTTTTTCAATGAAGGAAGAAGACAGGCTTCCTTTACCTCTTGGTAGAGTCTTATCCTGTTACAGTACCTATGTGGAGACCATCTGTTACCTGGGAAAAGTTTTTTTCTGGGTGAAGTCCTAATTACTCATATATGGCTATCCATCTGTGAGTATACATAGAAACCAGTGACCTGTGGAGATATTTATCTAAGCCCATACAGGATAAGAGAACTGGCCTCCCATGTGCGATCCTGTGGGAAAATCTTCAATGTAACTGATGTGATTACTCAGTCGTCCTTCTAGGAGACTCAGCAGGTGAAGACAGGAAAGATAACAGTGCCTAATGCTTGAGGTATTCCACATTCTATGACAGGCTTTCTGGGAAAACTGTATAGGCCTATATAAGGAACAGGATGGTGGAGGGACAGTCACAAGGCACTATGTGGTGGACAGTGCCCATATTCACTTCTGAAAGTCTTCAATTGGGTTCTAGGAAGTTAATCCAAAGAGGACCTAAGATTGGAAAGGACCAACCAGAGCAGCCCCATTTGACAAAGGCATATTCAAAAAAGGCCCCATTAGCACAATCAAAAACAGAGTGGATTGTTCTATTGTCAAAGAAATCAAAATAGACCTTTTTCAGAACTTCACTGATAGCAGAACAAGGAAGATACGCCATTATTTCACAGCTTGTCCACAATTAATGACTAGAAGTGGGACATGTGAGCCATAAAAACTCTGGCACCACTGAAGGACGGGCTGGGTGCTATGTTTGAAAGGCTACACAAGATCCAGTAATCCCACTTTCCAGGGGACCTGGATGAGTACCACCTCTTCAAAGGGGGGAAGGAGTGAAGGCAAGGCAGATGGTACAGAAAGCAGAGAATCCCTGCTTTTTACCCAGAAGGCAGTGCTCTGCAGGGATACCACTGTTAACATGACAGTAGAGTGGGCTGCAAAGAAGAAGAGCCATGAAAAAGGGGGAGATCACTGAGGGATGCTGACTAAGAATTAGTCTAAGACATCCATATCAAATACTCTGCAATGGAGAGGTGGGAAACCCACTCAACTGGACCAGCACCTAAAAGGGGCAGGCTCATCAAGTTCCAAAACTTCATTAGCCCTACCAACACAAGAAACAAAGAGCAACGGCAGTGATAACCTGAGCAACAGTCCACAGGGGACCCTCTCCAATACCCCTCCCCCCAAAAACTCTCTCCTTCTCCAAGGAACCAGTAGTGGAGCCTGTTCTTTCCAACACACCCTATCAAGCACAAGCAAAAGTGAGAGAAGGCCCGACTCAATGCAGGACCAAACTTATAAAGAGGGACAAATCAGGAAAAGGTGCTCCCAATAATGAGCATTCCTAAGGATCCTCCTCCATCTCCTGGAAAAGTAGATACAAAGGGTGTGGGGAACAGGATCCCAGGAACCTGAAGAGAACTTCATAACCATTAAGACAACCCTTAAGGACTATAATCCCTGACAGAAAACCACCATCTTATCAAAAAGAGAATCAACAGGTATTACCCAAGTTTTTTCCATGACCAAGGATTATCTAATCTGAGCTAATCTCCACAGGCACCATGCTGCTCACCAGAGTCAGTGCATCCACTATATCCAATGGACAGTGAACAAAATGTAATCCCAACAGGGTCATCATGGATGGGGGGATCAAACAGACATCCTGAGATTACCAAGTGACTTCAGTTTCTTAGCAAAACATGCAGAAGAATGGGTTGGAACCTGGACAGGTGCATAGAACAGCTGAGTACCCCTAAGCTCAAAACTGACAGAGGTGGAGGACTTTCTGCTTACCAGCACCTTTTGTAGGCTACTCTTTTCATTGGACTTGAGGAAGTGACAGACTCACATGGGCAAGAAGGCCATCTAGAAGTTGGCCTGGGGATGCATGCACAAGGTGTGGTTTCAGTATGCTTTGGCGGGAGGGCAATATACCAACTAGAGACCCAGAGAGAAAAGGAAAGGTGCCATTAGGCTTCCAAAATGACAACTTCCCAGACTGGCTCCAAGAGTGGGATGATAGCATCATCCAAGGGCACTTACACAGGGACAACCAGGAGAAAGAATACAGAGGAATGAATAAAGTTCAATGGTTCCCACCACACGTCACATAGCAATAGGGGTTGTGGGAACAAGTGGAATCTCATACTTAACCTGCTGCCAGGATGACTATTTTTGCTACAACCCACTCCAACAGTAGGACAGGAAAGAGTAACTTCTTGAGGTTCAGGCAGACAAGGTCCCACTTATGGTTGTGCAGTGAAGGCAGGACTATGACAAAATTTCTGCAGATATCCTGTAAAGGGGGTTATATGATTGAACTTTTGCACATGTATTTCTAGCACTTGTTGAGAGCTGGGTCAATGCACTAACTCCCCAGCCTCAGCAATGGATCCTGCCTGAACTCAGAGTTACATATCTTCAACCAGTTCTAAATCAGTCCAAAATGTTCAAGTGGGAGGCCCCAGCAGATTATGGCTTGGCCTCATGTAGCCCAGTCAACAATGGAATATCTCAAGGGACTTCTCCCTGTGAAAGCATCTGCCAAGGACATATGCATGTCTAGTCAGCATACCCGAGCCTGGGTACCCTCCCCTTCCTCCTTAAGTTGTACAATCTCAATTCAAAATGTCAGCTGTATATAAGGGACATTCAGCTAAGAATTATCTCAGCGCTGTCTTGCCCCAGTCAAGTAAGTGAAGCAGAAGTAGAGGCAACTGATTTACATATGTACAAGTCAAAGAAGAGATGGAAAAATAGGGAACTCATCTTGGCCCAACAACAAAAGTAGAAAAGGAAGGAAAAGGAAGGAGGGAGGGATTTAATCCTGCAACAGTGATCAGTTGGACATCTACTGTTATGGTAGGTTCTTGCACAACTGTACTATGTCCCTCCGCAATCACTGTTGCAGTACTATTAACTGACAAGAGATTCCCTAAGCTGTCTAAGAGGACAGGCAGCAGGAAACCTAAACAGGATTACAGTCCAAAATACTTAGCAACACTTGCTCTAGTACTAGGGAAACAATCAATCCTGTAATGTTTTGTAAAGGTGTGAATATTAGACCAAGTAGCCGCTTCAAAAATAGATCTAGAATCCATACCCTTGAAGAAAGCCCATGAGGAAGTGGCAGCTCTAGGGAAAGTGCTTTAAATGGAGCTAGAAATTGCTTACCATGAAAGAAACAACATAGATAGATAGCCTTGAATATTCAATTAATATAATTTGTTTAGAAACAGGAGCACTCAAGGTTTTGTACAGAAAGAAACAAAAAGTTGATCCAGCTTCCTGATTGACTTGATTTTGCCCAAGCAAAACCTGAGCTGCTTATGCGTATCAAGGGGAATGCAGAATCCTCTTCCAATTATTTTGAAGGGAAGGGAAAAGGGTAGGCAAGCTAATGGTCTGATTCAAGTAGAGCTCAACAACAACCTTAGGCATAAAAGAAGGCTTAGTTTAGTGAAAAATGAGAAAGGGAGAAATCACCATCAAGGCTTGCAACTCTGACATCCATTTAGCAGAAGTCAAAGCCACCATCAACACTTTTTCCAGGACATGCATCAAGTCTAAAGGAGGAAGGTTAGCCCTTCTTGGTGGCCTGATATGTAAGATGCCCTTCAAAAACGATTTGACCTCAAATTGAGAAGAAAGTGGTGGATCTAGAGGTAAACAAGCAGAAATGGCAGATATACTTTAATAAAACAGAATGAAGGCCTAGCACTCAGCAACTCGCATAATAAGCCAGAATATTAGGAATAACATGTTGATCAGGATTCTGATTATTTCTTCAGCACCAAAAAGTAAATCTTCTCTCTTTGGAGGTGTAAGATTTCCCTGCATTTTTTTTCCAGCTGTCTGCAAACCCTTGTGCAATTTCAAGGCTTGCAAAAAAGGAATTAAAATTCTATCATCAAGAGTCTGTAAATAGGGGTGAATTAAACAGCCTTTGTTCTGTGTAACAAAGTCCATCCTGTGAGATAACGTCTGATGATTGCCTATGGCCAAATAAGAGAGAATTGGGAACCAATGTCACCAACAAAAGTTTTGGTCTTTACAAGGACTTTGGGAATCAAAGGAAGTGGAGGGAAAGCATAAAAGGACCTCCTTTTCCATGGTAAGGTCATGGTCCCCATTCTCCAAGCCCAAGGGCATGGTAGTCTACAACAAAACAGCATGAGCTATTTTGTTTGAATTCAGAGGCAAAAAGATCTACCTAAGGAGTGTACCCCAGCAGCAGACAACATCCAAGATGAGCACTCTATTTTAACATCCATATGTGAGCATCTGCACGGGATCTGCTACCATGTTTTTTCCCCAGAGGGTATTACAGAGCCTGGAGAAATATTTTCTGTTGGATGTCTACCTCCAATCTATCAAAGCCTACCTGCAGACATGACAAGATTTGGTGGCTCCCTGCTTGTTGATGTGCTGCAAAAGTGTGTTGTCTTTGTAGATCTAAAGAGGACCTGCTGTCCAGAGATAATGTAATGGACTGAAAGGCTCCCTTATGTTTATTTGGTCCTGTCTTTCCTTTACAGATTATACCCCCTGGACTTTGATATTCCTGGAACAAGCACCCCTACACCAGATCAGAGGCACCTGTGAAAACTCCTGGCAAGGGGGGAAGTAACCAGAAAGGGCACTCTTTTACGGAGTGAAATCTGGTTAACACATGCATTTTTCTTCTTGATGAATAGTAGGAAAGGAATATGGAAAGTTAACAGATGGAAATGTTGTCCAGACTGCTTCAGATACCATTGAATCTTCTTTAATCGGGGTCTGGCATAAGGTATCACAAGAATCATCAATGCCATATATCCTAAGGCTCTGAGATTCTTACAGAGGTCACAGCCAAGGGAAGAAGGATCTGAAAGTAATCTACCAAAAAAAGAAACTTGTATGCTAGAAGAAAAACTGTCATTGAGAGTGTGTTGATTCTGCATCCTAGGAAATCTGATTCTAGGATGGGATAAAGCAAGACGTGTTTAGGTGCACAGTAAACCCCAGATTGCCCAGAAGATCCATAACAAATTGTAAATAAGTCAGAAAAAATTATTTGGTAAGCTTGAATGAGAAAATTGTCTAGATAAGGAAAGATTTCAGCTGCTTGAAGTCTACACAAAGTAATAACAGGAACTAGACACTTTATGAATACCCTTGGGGCAGCAGAAAGACCAAAGGGTAAAGGAGAAAATTGAAAGTGATATGAAGGGAGACAATCTGTAAGAATTTCCTGTATTGCAGAAGAAAAGGAATATGAAGGTAGCAATCTTTTAAATCCAATGTAAACAAGTAGGTACAACTAACCCCTTCATCCAACACTCCATGAAGTCTAATTTAGTTTTTACATAAATAGCAGAGGTAACCAAGAGACAGTAGCATTGTCCTTAAGACAGTCACAACAAATATGTACATTCTTAAGCAGTTTGACAGAGAGTTTACACTTTGGACGAGGCTTTCAGAATTAAGATGCATAATGATGTGTGAAGATCTAGAATGCATCCCATCAGTGGAACTAAAGGATAGTAGAATTATTGAGAGATATACACAGATGTGTGGAGTTCTACAGAATTTCTTGTAATTGATTTTAATATTTTAATGAATATACTGAATTTAGAGAAACAAAACAAGGACTCAACATCTTGAAACATGAAATTTTAAGAAAGATGTGGGAAAAAAAAAGATCCAAAACAGGTCTCCAGGTGCCCTTCTTTTTGAGAAAAAAAACAAAAAAACACCAGCACAGACCTGAATATCTTCTAAGAACAAAATACAAAGTAGCAGGAAAAGAACTCAGAAGACCAACACGGCAATAAAAACGATTTATGACCACCACTGCAATAAAAACGATTGACCACCACCCTTAAGTAAATTAAATGATGGATTAATGATTTAATAATGTGATTTTAATAGTTTCAATTGATTTTTAGTACATTTAACCTGTATAAAATGTGAAATGCTACGCTATTTTGTATTAAGGACTTGAGAAAGCGTAGGTGTACTATGTGAAAGCATTTGTCTGTAATAAATCGTTTTTATTGCCGTCGTGGTCTTCTGAGTGCTTTTCCTGCTTTTTGGGAACCAAAAACATTCTTGAATAAAAACCTGTCATCTCTAAACGTGGAGGCACCAACTCTATCATCTCCTGACTGAAGAAGCTTCAAATAAGAGACAGAATGAGATGAATCTGGCTTTGGGTGGGGGTAGGGTAGCAGAGGAAACCCAGAGGGAGGCATTCCAAGACATTTTGTGATTTCCTTAACAGACAGAACATGTTTGTCTGAAATTATTGAATGTCAAACTGGCGGGTAAAAGGACAGATTCTGAGATAAAGGGAAGTGAGAAAGGCCAAGGTGGGATGGGTTGGGAAGAGAAGGCAGATAGTCATAAGGAGGATGATTTGTCTGGAAAGGAAGGGTTTGAACCCTTGGAACTCTGCAGAGACGAATCATGAAACCATCATATAGTAGGTCTTTTACCTTTTTCAGAACACTTTTGATCATTACAAAGTAAGGGACCAACATTGGATGAGTAATTTCTCTGAAATTTAGGAAGAGGAGAAAGAAAGAAAAGAAAAAATGAAAGAAAAAAGATTTAAGATCCTGCATGACCTTATCACTTTCCTGCAATGTTTGGAAAGTTCTGCAGCCACAGATCCAAAAAGATGTTACCTATCCAAAGGACAGTGAAGCAGCTTAGCTATGACATCCTCCAATAAAGACTGAAGTCTAAGGCAAGAAAACCTGTAAAGAATTGAACAAGTGGCATCTGCACTGGAACAGGCATCTGCACCATTATAACTGCACTTAATAGAATGCCAAACAGCTTGAGAAGCAGAGTTAAGAAGAGATAATACAGTAGACATAACTTAAGTCATCAAAATCTGATATCACCTTACCCAGATAATCCAAAAAAAACAAAACAATCTATCTGTTCATATGGGTCTGGTAATTACTGGATGTAAAAGTTAAAGTGGCAGAAGTATAAATATTCTTGCTATTTCTATCAATGGCTATGCTTGTTTTTATCTGTAGGTAAAACATTAGATGAAGGGACAAGTTTGGATGACTTTTCAATGGAAAGAGTAATTGCATATGGATCAGAGGTAGGTTTCTTAGAACTTTTCAAAATCCAGCACCTTGTAGAACCAGTCAAGTTTTTTAGAGGCATGAAGCTGAGACTCAGAATTTTGGGAAGCAACAGAAACAGTACCCATCAACATTTCTAAAATAGGAGGAATGGTTGAAGGCTTATGCACACCCATTTCTAACACAGCATAATACCTCCTCAGGATATTGGGCAACTGACAATCTTCACACTGAAAATGATGCATCATCTTGACAAGGGTGATCCCAAAAGAGTTTCTTCAAAAGGGGAATCTGGAGATAAACTAACTTCATCACCTGAAGTATAGGTCACAGGAGAATGAATTTTTAAAGAATAAGCTAAGGAGTAATCTCCATCAGAAATGGATTCCTCTTATTTCTCAGATTTCTCCCTTTGCATTTTGAGGGAGGAAAAAGAAGAAAGCATAGTAACAGCAGGAGCAAGAAAGAAATCAGCTTTAAAGACAGAACAGTCTTGAAATGGCCCTGGATAAAATCCTGCCATTTGTTCTGAGGATTCCTGGAAGACTGAGGAGAAACTGTATGTTTAGACTGCTGCTTCAACTTAACTGTGACATCTGCCTGCAGTAAACAAGCAGGCTCTAAGCCCTGTGTACCTCAATCAAAGAAACAGGAACAACTTCCCTATCTAAAATTTAAGGCAAACTGGCTGGTCCCTATGAAATTACAAGTTGCAGTTCCTCCTTCTCGGCCAAAGCAGATGAATGGTAGGATATGACAAACATGCTAGACAGCTGTGCCACATCTGCCTCCAAATGGTTCACAACAGAGGAAGGACTATCAGTAGCTGGATGGTCTGGGGTCTCATCAGACAGAATGGTGATGTCAGGGTCTAACAACAGCAGAAAAGCTTACCCCGAATTTCTTTGACTTCATCTTCAACATCGAAGGGACATCAGCAGTCAAGGACTCAGACAAAGATGACAGATGACTACTCAAAGTCTTAAGCCTGAAAGAACAATTCCTATAATCATGCTCAGCACCCAAACAAAACAGACACTTAGTATGGTGATCTCAGTGAGGAATTGGCCTCCTACAGTCATCCTGCCCTCCGTTCAGTGAGATGTTAAAAAACAGAAGCACAAAAACACAGAAAAGAAGAGGGCCCCCAGCAGAATAGGTACAAATCATATGGCTGACAGACATAAGCTGAAATGACAGTTCAGTACCTGGCTAACAGCAAGAAAGATCCGAGATAATTTGTGTCCGTACTTCCCCTATGTACGCCTGGCTTCATTGGGTTAAGGTGATGCATCACATGTACACCAACAGGGGAGAATGCCTGGGTTTGGTATGCTGTCAGAACACATGGCTATCTTTGGCAGGATATCTCATCAATTAATATTACTGCAACAGTGATCATGCAAGGACATTACTCTTATCTTTTCACTCTGTCCAAAGCTCTGGAGACTATCAGGTGAAAAGAGGAAGGATGCTATGTCCTTTGGAACCTATGCTAGACAAGAGAGCTCATGGAGGAATTTGCTTTGTGATACTTGTCAGAATATTAGTCAACTGCAATGAGGGTTTTAATGAGGGCAGCTGTCTTCTTAGGAACAGAAAAAGTCAAGTAAAGATGATTCCATACCACAAAACTGTCATTTTTAAACCAACTTTGTATTGCCCATGGACCCAGGATTTAATCATTTAAGGAGAGAAGGTCTCCCTCCCCATTCAACATTATAGTACAGTTGCTTACATATATAATACATGGATTCCATGGAGTACCTGCATTTTTGGAACATCCACATCTCTAGTTCATAAGTTAGCCCAAATTTCCATGAATAAATACAAGTAAACAGTGTGACTACAGCCACTGGATATCTAATTCTGACTTTTGACTGTGCTTTGCCAACTAACTGCAAGTTGAGCATTATACAGCTATATGAAGAGGTCCCCTCTTATTCCACACAAGAGAAATTCATTGTTATGCTGAAAGTGTACGGGTAAGGACATTTTTAAAATAGATTTCAGACCCTCTAACTCACTCAAGCCTTTTTTTGTATACTTCCAGTTTACACCCATGCCACCTTGTGCCATCCAGAAATTTCTGGAGGTCTGGCTTCTTTAACAGGCAGTATTAGAAAGGGTAAGGAGTTATTAATAAAATGGCACTAAGATTGTTAGTCTAGGATGTCCAGCAGTGGAGAAATTAATCTGTGTTTGCCACTTATTTATATTTTCAAGTGTATTTTCATAATTGAGAGACCTACATGTTCTTGAGCTACAATGTATAGTGTGAAACACCACTGTGGAAGACTGGTGAACTCACTTGTCAATGTTGGTTTACATCACACTATACTTGAAATATTGCTAGTTTTGTAGTAATTATGAAAATAAGATATTTCCACATGTACATAACCCTTCAAAAAAGAGTAACTTACAAACTGCTGCATGACAATAAATGAACTGTAGAGTTGAGTCTTCAGACAAGTGTTCAAGCCAAGTCTTCCACCACTGTCTCTGTGAAACCAGTGCTCTACATCCCTGTTCCAAGCAGCTGACGCACATTCTGAAATTTGATTTGCATGCATACGCACACACCTGGGAAGGCTAGCATAGATTTACTAGCTATGCCTCCTTCAGCCCAGACTATAAGGTAGTTTACTGCCACCAGACACTCCAAAGCCAGCTTCTCTAAGGCTCTTACAAGGATACCCAGTTATACTGAGTGAAATTAATAGCAACAGAAATGGTAGTGTTTTGGCCAATGCAGTAAGGCTTTCAGGAGTGACCCAGGGTCACCAAATAAGTACAAGTACTCTCAAAGGTTAAAATGTTCTCTAAAGACCACCCACAATGAAAAGTTTAAATATATTTAATAATAATGAATAAAAGAACATGAAAATACTAAATATCTATTTACACTAAACACCATAGCTTCAATAACAGGAAATATTAAAATAACACAGACAAATAGATTCACACAGATACAGGAAAAACAGCACTTAACTAATCTCACTATATTTTCCTGACTGATCTAAAGAATTACTATTCCCTGGTCACCAACTAGAGCAAGGCAAGATGAAGTAGGTGAGGGGTCCTTCTTTGTTAGGATCCAAGAACAGACTGCCATGAGACTTCAGTCTCACCTAGCATTAAAATATAATTTTAATGATGGATTACAGAATGACATCACACACATCTGGCCATCTGACTTATGGTTCCCATGCTAACCCCCTTGGCTAGAAGCTGTCAGGATTTAGCATATACATGTGTCAATAATACAGACACAGAGAGCCTTGCTGAGATCTGCTGCTGCAGCTCCTGGAAGTCATAAAAATGTCAAACATCCACCCTTCCAGAGTAGCAATTAGTTCACCCCAAAAACAAAGCAGACAGCTTCCTAGTACAGACTTGTGGTCTCTGACTGCACTGAGAACTGTAAGATACAACCTTTGCGGCCTAAACCAGGTAATTTACTTTCAAACTATTTTCAAAGTTAGGTAGATTGAGATCCCTTCTCTTCCAGTATAGTCTGCTCAAACATATACATTTAAACAGTTAAAATAATAAATGTGTATTTCTTTTTTTTGTCCAGCAGGGCACACTGATGGTACATTTTTAAAACAAGCAGCTCTACAAATATATATTTTCAACACAAGCATCTGTACAAATCAGTTTGATATACAAATGACATACAATTATTTAAAAAATTCCAGCTGGCATATGTTACACATCCACTGCCCTACTTCTCCTGACATAGCTCGCAACACCTCACATTGGAGTAATGACACTCTCACTAAAGTAAGTTAAGACATTCTTGCATCATTCGGCATGATTTGTTTTGCAAATTATACAATTAAGCATATGCTTTCACACTTCTGTAAATATCTCCATAAACCTGCACGTATAGAGGAATTGTTTGCTGTTATGTGAAACTTTACGTCTGGTTGACAAAACTGTTCTAGCAATATATGTATAGGTTGTAAAGTTTTCAATATACAAAAATTTGTTTGTGAAAGTTTACAAAAATATAATTTGGGTTTGAAGTGCATTATAATATATTACAGTATTTATGGAAAAGACTATACATGCACCAACTACTGAACTGAAAAGAATACTATTTGTACAGTCTGAATACCTTTTATTAATAGGCAGTTTGGAGGGTGGCCTAATGGTTAAGGTGTTTGCCTTGCAAACACAAGGTCCAGGGTTTGAGTCTCACAAGAGATAATTGGCTAGGCTTAAAATGGCTCCCAAGGGCAGTTAGCTTTGTACTAATCTATGAACTACTGTTCAAAAACTACCTACATTTGTTCATCTTATTCTTTTTTAAGTTTATTTTTCAGAAAATGCTCTGGAATGCAAGATGAGTGCAGGCTGCTAGAGGTGTGACATTCCAAACCACATAGGTGGTAATGAGTTAACCTCCCCAATAAATCAATTATGTAAACAAGAATAATAATTCAGGTAACTGTTTTAACAATTGCTTTACTTTCTGCAAGGATGTCTTAACTTACTTTAGTGAGAGTGTCATTACTCCTCTTTAGGTGCCTAGAGTGCCCACTATCTAAAAATGAAGTTTCTCCACCATGCCTACAGCCTCATAGGGAGTTCTGTCATTTATATGCCTTTTTCTGTGTTATTGAAAGTCACAGGGTTGTGTATCTTCATACTTTCAAAAAAATATACTGTCTGTAATAAGAAGCTCACACAGTTACCTTTGTGTTTTCTGCAGCATTTATGCAGCAAACCACAACATATGTGCTTCTCCTGCTAATAATACTGCAGAAAATAAAAATAAAACTTACTTTTTTTAAAGCGAGGTCTCAAGCTCATCCTGGACAGACAGCTGACATCACAAAGGGGTACCATTTGGGTTCTCAAATGCCTGCCCATTTTTTTAAGCAATTCTGCTGTTTTTTTATTCTCTTTCTTCTTTCAGTGCACCTCTGTTAGTGTGCTGGCAAGGGCAAACTCTGTCTCTTACACTAACTTCATTTCTACTGGACCTCAACCAGTGGAGCAGCAGCAAACAAGCACAAGAATTCATTATTTGTGTTAGCAGAGTCTTCAACCAGGTAAGAGCTCTGGACCACAGTCAGTTTAGGAAGAGCACATAAGTGCAGGAAACTATTGCTGTATTCATATGTGTTCATATGTGTTTACTAGGCTAACGGCCACAAGGGCTTTTATAAGCCTACCATGCATTGCAAATCTCTGACAAATTCTCTGACCCTTAAAGTGTAAGCAGGGGCTTGTACATCTCCACCGAACAGCCTGTAGGAGACAGAATACAGGGATAGGGCTTAGAGGCATTCTTGCACAGGACATGTTACGTATGACCTGTATTCTTTTAGTGAGGAAATGCTGTGGACATTCCAACTGTTAGATGTGCCCAGTTGGGTACATACCAAAGGGGGCAATGCACTCAGTGATAGGTCTGATGAGTGCCAAATACAGTGGAACAATGACTTCCTTGGACCTAGATGCCAAACCTTCATTTATAAGTTGGGCAGCATAGAATGATTTTCTCAGTACTGTAAACACATGATGGTCAAAGGCTATATTATTGTCTGCGTGTGTCCCCAAGTCGCTGACTACTGGGATCAAGTCTTTGGGGGGGTGTTGTTAATGACAGTTACCAGGGTGGATAACATCCCAAAAAGTACTATTATGCATTTCTTGGCATTTAGTTTTAGTTCATGGCTCTGACAACAGTTACTTGTCTGTGGAGAACATTTGCGATGGTAGGGGAAGGGGTATTCTATGACTGCACCTAATTTACAATCATCTGCAAATTTAGTCAGCCAGAGGCCATTGACATTGGCCTTGATTTCAGAGAAGTAAATGCTGAAAAGGAGGGGTTCCAGGATTGATTCCCACCAGACTCCGCTTGTAACTGGCCTCTCTGTAGAAATGGACTCCCCAGTTCTAACTTCCTGGGTCCTGTCAGTGAGCCAGCTTGCTATACGCCAGATGACATAAGGGTTTATACTTAACCTCTTGAGATCATGTTTCATGTTATAAAGAAGGCATCCTGTGATACTGTCTGGGTCCATTGATGCAGTGTTCTTGGCCTTGGAAAGAGCTTCCTAGTAATAGTAGAGGGGATTGTATTTGATGGTATTTCTTGATGAAAGGTTGAATGGAAGAGGGGAATTAATGTTGGAGCTAAATTTGTCAGCCAGTAGGTTTGCTGTACCTTCTGTCTTAATTTCTCCAAGTCTTTGGGGTTTCTAATACCATGATAGGAAGAGGCCCCATTGCTTAGTCAAAGTATGATTAAAGTCCATGAAATTAATATTGCTTCAGTCTTTGATGTTAGTCAAAGTACCAATGAATATAGTAACAGATAAAATAACTGGAATTGGGATCTTTAGAAAAGGGTAGGAGCAAATTACATAGGAAAAATGGGAACTATGGGAACAATACATGCAGAGGAGGAACAAGGTTTAAGAGAAGGCAGGATTTGAATGAGCTATGTAATGTTTGACTGACAACGACTGGATAGATTACAAGTGATGTAAATGTTTGCAACTACAATTATTTCAAAGTGGTATGTGATGTATAATGTTTGCTACTAATATGGTTTGTTTTCATTTACATAAATGTACAATTGCCTATGGTTTAAAAAAAAAAGGGGGGGGGGGGAGTGCTCTTCACAGCACCCACAATGTGCCCAGAATTGACTCCTTCTGCAATTCAAATGGAATTACACATATCGCTAACATACCTAAATATGACTGTAAATTCTTTTTCATGAGACCCATTGCTTCTACTGCTATTGGAACTATCTGGTTACCTTTCTTCCACACTGTCCTTATTTCTCCCTGCAAATCCTGGTATTTTAAGACTTTCTGTCTCTCTGTGCATAAGACACTGTAATCACTGTTTTTTGCACTTTCAGTTGCTGCCTGATTTTTGTCTATTTCTGGTTTGATTTCCATGCACGCTTGACACTGATATGCTTCTGTTAAACTAAGCAGGGAAGTCATCTTAGACTTGTTCTCATCATGTTTTAAAATTTTCACTGTGTTTGGATCGATCTTGTGAGGTCAGCAGATATGTATGCAGTCCTATGAATACAGATCTATACATGTAATCCATTTTGAGAAGGCAATATATCCTTTAGAATGGCAGATCATGCCTCCTGAACCTGGTGGATTTCTTTGAGACAGTTACTCAGGCTATAGATAAGGGAAAGGAGGGACACACGGCTTACCTTGACCTTGCTAAAGCATTTGCCACCATTCCCCATTCAGGTATTATTGATAAGCTCACCAGCCTGGGCATAAACCCTTACTTCACAAGATGAATCGCAAACTGGCTCTCAGACAGATCCCATAAAGTAAGAGCAGCGGTATCTATGTCTGAATCCAGACCAGTAAAGAGTGGTGTGCCTCAGGGCTCTGTCCTGGGGCCCCTCCTGTTTGGCATATACTTCTCAGAAGTAAGGGCAAGCACGGAAGGGCTGTGGCTGACTAAGTTTGCGGACGACTGCAAACTGGGTGCTATAACAGAGTCTCTGGCCAACATGGAGATCCTCCAGAAGGGCCTAAATGAGACTGATGCATTGTGTCAAAGCCATGGTCTCAAGCTAAATGCAAAAAAATGCATAGTAATCCCCTTTGGAAAAAACAGAGTACCCGCAAACTACAACATAGGAGGTAATCCCCTGAAATCTGAAGAAGAAATAAGGGATTTAGGGACCCAAGTAGAGATAGTCAGCTTTCCTTTGATAACCACTTTGCCAAAGTGGTTAGAAAATCCTTCTATGTGACCCATCTGATCACGAAAGGGTTCACATCAAGATTTAAGGATGTAATGGTGCCCCTCTACTCTTCCCTCATCAGACCCATTATTGAGTACAATGCACCAATTGGAATGTACCTGGCTAGACATCTCCAGCAGCTGGAGAGACCACAGAGGTACCTAACCAAGAGGATTACTGGCCTCAAACAGTTGCCCTATGCAGCACGATTGAAAAAGCTAAGACTGTTCTCTGTTGCATACCGCTTTCTCAGAGGCGATCTCTGTCTAACGTACAGAGCCATGTCCAACCCAGAATTGTTGAACATGCTCCATCTTAGCAAAACCAAATCTAATCAAGCTGCTCTAGGGATATAAACTTCAACACAACAATGGATAGAACATGCTGGAGGGATAGATTCCCTTCGCAGAGACTTCCCTTACTATGGAACAGGGTCCCGATCTACATAAGACAGAGCCCCTCACTGAGATCACACCAACAGCACTACTAGATAGGGGCCAAGGGTACTAGCTGCTAGTACAAGGGTCTAGGGAATTACTAAAGGGGCGGTGAATACCGCACAACGTGGCTGGGCTAATATATGCCTTGGGGCAGATAGCCCAGTACCAACCTATGAACCTAATGGGGAATATTTAATTTTGGTATACACTGATTTTTATAAATCATTTGCTAAGCATGAAACCTTTTCTTGTCTTCCTTTCTAACTGATCCAATACCTTTTGGGGTCAGTCAATCACGCCAACACTAAGTTAGAACAGGAAGAGCCTGGATGTTGTTGTTAGATGTCAGGACTGTTTTCAGTATTAATTTTAGTTTTCTAAAATATTCCTACTAAATTTAATTTGCATTTGTTCATGTTTCATTGTTGATCCTTCATCAGTTCCCAAATACCTATGCACTACCTCCTTCTCAAGTTCCTTTATATCACATTCTTGTCCCACACTGATATTTTCTTGGTGCTGTAGCTTTTCTGCTCTAAAGGTTGCTTTTGCACATTTATCAAGACCAAATTACATACTTGTGCCATCTAAGAAAGTTTTAACCACTTGAGATTGCGCTTTCAGTTCCTCATCTGATGAACTATACAGTTTCAAATCATCCACAAAAAGATAAGTCCTTACACTTAGTTACACTTTGGTCCCAGAAAACAACAATGATCTAAATATGTTAAACAGGCAGCTTAACGGGTTAAGGGCAAGACAATAGAGCAGTGGTGATACAGTCACCCTGGATTACATCCCTTTGAATTTCTATCCCTGAGATAATAATTTGTCCTTTATCATGGCTTAGCTGCAAAATGGTTTGCCAGTTTCATGACCACTGTAATGTAATCAATCAATGCAGGGTGTATCTTAGACATTTGAAAGCACTCTTATCCATGAATGTAGGATGCTGTCAAATGTTTTTTTTTTCTAGTCTAGCTATGCCATACTTGGATCCTTCTCTTTTTGACAATTCTCCATTATGACTTTAACAACAAATGCTCTTTTGCTCCGTAGGACTTTCTTTTGTTACCCTTTTTTCTACTGCTATGATTGAGTTTTCTTCTACATGACTATAAGCTCTGTCAGCATCAATTCCAGTATATAGTTTTATACAGTGTCAGAAGGCAAGTTATTGGTCTACAGTTTTTAAGACATCTTACAAGTTCACCCTTGAGGAGGAATATAATTTTTCCTGTTGCTGAACAGGTTGGCATCTATTAAGGGTGTGCATATAAATACATCTTACTCATGACTAAAGCTGCATGCAAATATATTTAATACTTTTAGTCAGAAGCTAGGTACTGCATCTATGCCTGAGGTTTTCCAATTAGGAGCTTTTCTTAAATTTGTTTCAATTTCTCTGGCCATTATTTCATCACATTTCATATCTTGTACATTTTAACTTCTTATTCTTCCTTTTACTTCTTCTATCCATGCAGCATCTTTGTTATGCTTCACAGGATCTTCATTGATGTTTCTCCAAAATGTGTCTATTTCTAATTCCTCTTTTTTTTGGTGAGGTTTATTTCTTTTGCCTTGTTTCCGAATTCTCTATAAAACTTTCTTGGGTCATCAATAAATTGCTTATTTTGTACTTTTCATTTATATGTATCTGCGTATCTTCTAAGTTCTTTTTGCCTGTACTGTCTTTAGTATTTAGTAGTGTACAACAGATCCTGGTCTGTTCTGATACTGCACATTACTTCTATCATGTCTATTTTTGTACACCTATTCCTCCTATTTTCTTCTAAAAGCAACAATTTCACGTCTTAATTGCTTTAACAGTTTTCTCTATTCGATAATGCTATGATGGCACTTGATTTCTCCCCTTCCTTTCCCTTATTACCCTGTGTTTTTGGGGTAAGACATTATCTCTTATTAATTTAGCTGCACAGTAATACACTCTATTTACTTCTATTATATCACATTAATTTTTACGAACAGTCTTGACTACTGTGTTCATTTGTTTTATCAAATTTCTAACACTTTGGGTTTTACTGACTTTCTGTAGTCTATTTCTTTCATTGATCTTAATATGTATATCCATCCCTACTAAATGAAGCAACTCTTCCCTTAAATCATTTTTTTCTAAACTAGGGGCACATTTTTTGTCTGTTTCCTGTGGGCATTCTTCAGAAAAGTCCCAGAACATCTTCCTGTGCCACATTCAATTCATCTTCACCTTGTGTCAGCCATTGCTCTTTCATATGGGAATTTACTGGCCTATCACTCCACAACACAGACTGAATCAGAGCTGCCACAGTTTCTTGTTCCTTCCCTTATTGTGCAACTCCAACTGAATGTCTGCACTGGTTTCCTACTGAAGGCTCCAAAGCATCTTCATATGGGAACTGATCAGATGCTGCCCCCACTCCACTGGTTTCTCCATTTGGGGACTCATTGTTTTCTCATACTGTGATGTTATCAGAGTTAGAATTTCTACACTAAATCCATAACTTCAGCATTACTAATCCTCTTTTCTACTTACCCCCTTTGTTTTCTTATTTTCGTGCTGTAAAATTTTCCATATCCGGATGTCTTTGCCTGTATTTCTCTTCAAATATCTTTGGTACTGCTTTTTTGTATTAATTAGTTTTGCTTTCTCCTTTGCATAAATATTGTACCATATTGAATTTCTTTTTCTTTCCCATGTCCATATTTTTCCTCAGATGTGTCCCACTCCTGCTGTTTCTCCTTTCTTGGGGAACTCATTGTTGTATCATGCTGTGACATAACCGGTGTTAGACTTTCTACACTAAATCCCTTCACTTCTCTGGTATCCCATAACTTCAACTTCTATTTTTTTAGCTTCTACTTTAATGTTTTGTTCTACTTCCCCCTTTATGAGCTTATTTTTGTACTATGAATTTTTTCATGTCTGGGTGCCTTTGATTTGGCTTTCTCCTTTGCATAAATATTGCACCATATCAGATCTCTCTCCTTCCCATGTCCATGTTTCTTTTTTATAACTTTCAAAAATGTCTAGACATTGTTCTTTACATGTTTGCATTTCCTCAGACATTTCTTTTTTCAAATGGCCCAAGGTTTCTTGGTCTATGTAATGTTTTTCATGAATCTGTTGTATTAATGAACAAAAATTTGCATTTCAAGCTTTTGACAGTTTTTCTCATTCAAGTATTTTTCTTTTCTCTAATTTCTCTCAATCTTTTTGTATATCCTCTGTCATGAAATGCTGGGCTTCTTGCATAATAGCAACAATATACAAGTTCTTTCTTATCCTCAGTAGTCCACTCTATCATGTTTATGGCTGTTTTTTGTTTTGCCAATTTTTGTGTTTTTTTTTGTGGACTACTACTACCTTCTGCAAAAGGGGGGCATCCTCCCCCTAAGCCTGGCCTAACCCCACTGCAGGAATATTTCTGTCTTGAGGATTCTGCACTATTTCTCTCTCTCTTCTTTTTTTTTTAATTTCTAGAAGTCTTTTGGGTTTCTAATACCATGACAGGAATCAACCCCATTCCTAAATAAAAGTACGATTAAAGTTCATGAAATTAGTATTGTTTCAATCTTTGATGTCAGCCAGAAGTGCTCTTCACAGCACCGCAATGTGCCCAGTAATGAATCCTTCTGTAATTTGTACGGGGTTACATGTATTGGCAACATGTCTAAATATGACTGTAGATTCTTCTTAATAAGACCTGTTGCTCCTACTACTATTGGAACTGTCTGGGTATCTTTCTTCCACATTGCTCTTGTTTCTGCTTGCAAATCCTGATATATTATGACTTTGTCTCTCTCTGTACGCAAGACACTGTAGTCACTGGGTGTAGCGATTTCAATAATGAATGTTACTTTTTTCTTCTTTTCATGGACCACTATATCCAGTTTTCTAGCGTCTATCTTTTGAACTACTGGTAATGGGTGACCCATCTGATGTAGACCATCATTTTCTGTGATGCTCTGTGGCTCATGTTTCCAGTGTTTTTCGGCCATTTCAAAACCATAATGTTTGCACAATCCCAGTGCAACAGTCTTACAACATTATTATGCCTTTCAGTATACAGTCCGTTTGCCATTAGTATGTCACAACCAGCAATGAGGTGTGCAACTGTTTCCAATTCGGTTTTAGAAAACCAACATTTGTCTTTCTCCCACATGTTCAATGGACTTTGTAAACCAGTGTGAACATAGCCCAGTATCCTGGGCCACTAATATTAACATTTCATCTCTTGGTTTGAATTTGCCTCTCCTCAATCATTCCTGCATTTATTCCTAAGCAACATGAGGTTCTTCCAGAAGTTTTCTATACTTGCAACTATATTTATGCATTTTCCACATTTCTTGCCTTCTCATCTGGTCCTTCAAAAGTTAAAGTCAAAAGTCAAAGAAAACTTTATTGTCATTCAGAACTACACAGCAGTGTAGCTGAACAAAATTGCAATGCTTCCATCTCAATGCAGGAAACAGTTGCACATATAGACAGAGAAAAATTACTAAAATATCACAGTGGAACTTTAATAAGTAGCCATTTGTAAGTCAAGTAGGACAGCAGTGACCCACACCCATCCCAGAACAGGAGACAAGGAAGACAAGTAACAATATGAAGGTAATATTGTCAAAGTAAAACTGAAACAATAGCAGCATATTTAGGAATAGACTGAATTATTGCACAGTTTGTATATTGCACTTTACAGTCCTTCAGTGTAATACGTATATATTGTATATTATATTAACTATACTTCACCTTATATTCTTTCATTTTTGGCACATTCAGTTGCTGCCTGATGTTTACCTACTTCTGGTTTGATTTCCATTCCTGCTTGATGCCGATATGCATCTACTAGATTAAGTAGGGATGCTGTCTTAAATTTATTCTCCTCATGTTTCAAAACTTTCACTGTGCTTGGGTCTTGTGAGGTCAGCAGATATGTGTGCAGTCCCACGATTGCAGATCTATACATATAATCAATTTCAAGAAGGCTCATCCCTCCTTTGGAATGGAGAATATATAATCTTGGCATGCAATGATATTTATAAATAATTTAGTGAGCATGAAGTATCCTTCTTGTTTTCCTATCTAATCTATCCAGCACATTTTGGGGCAGCCAATCACTCCAAAACTGAATAAAAATGAAAATCTTAGCCAGTATCACCAAGAGAATAGGGGAGAAGGAAGGTAAGAATGTTGAGGAGGATGGAGCTGCTCATCCAGCTCTAACACTACAGTAACTTCATAAATTTTCTGTCTGGTATGAGAAAAATCCATCCTTGTCAACAGTTAGAAAGAAACCCAATCTCATCTTCCTGGGCGGTCACCCTCATGGGAAACAAACGTCTGATAACTGTGGCACAGAAGAAAGACCTACATCTAGATATCACTTCCAGTCTGTAGTATCAGGCAAAATTTTTCAGTTAAGAATGCAGCTGCTGCACTAATATAGTCTAAGAATACATTATGAAAAATGCTGAGAGGCAGCCGCTGTCCTGGGCGAGTGAGATCTAGGTACAGAAGTCAAATATTTGTGTTTTTTTTTTTTTTTTGCAGAAGAATTTAATATACCTGTCAAACATTTGGAGAGAATGACTTTAGAACCAATTCTCTTTTGAGGAAAGAACACAGACAACTGTGAATCTTTCCTTCAGGATTTGGTATTCTCCATGGAAAATCTGAGCTACAGTGGACAACTATACAATGCAGCAAATATTCACATTTGTTAAAATAGGTAAGAAATACAACCATGTTTCAGAATGACAGAGGTTTGTTACAGGGCGGTCTATGGTATAAACAGTGACACCCTTGTTAGAAAAAATAAAAATTGGAGGATTGACATAATTCTTGTAATTCAGAAACTCTTCTGAGATAATGGCCATAATAAAAAAAAATTATGACAAATATTTCAACTTTGCAGTACCACCCAGCTTAAAAGGAGAAAAGTCAATTTCTAGAAAATAAAATGCACTCTGCAAGGACGGTTGGATCCTTAAATGGAGGTTTGATATAGAAAATACAGGTCTTACATTCTTTGAAAGATACCAATGACAAAGAATCAGAATGTTGGTGAAATTGGAAAGCTGCACTATAACAAACGTATAGCTTAATCTTGGCTCAAAGATCTGAGAAAAATAGTTAAAAACACTATAGCAGCTGAGCTGCAAAGGGATCCAAATCTACAGAGGTAGCCCATGTTGAAAAACATGTCCACTTGCTCTTGCATTTTCTTCTAATATAAAACTTTTCCATATTTGCATACATTGCAAATAGCTTGTTTTCTCACACATATTGTACAAAATTTATCTAAAATGTTGACAACCATATATTTTCATTCCATGCCGTAGTTAAGCCTTACTGCCTTTTTTCTAGTATTCCTACTGTATTTGCATATTTGCATGCTTGCACTTTTTCACCGAGTTATATTTGATCCCTGAAACAACCAGGTTGTGTGTGAAACTGGTTCATAGTGATTAGTGCCCTAATCTGGTAAACAAACAAAAACATATACAAACCTCTGGGCAGATGTAAGAATCTGTACAACCCTGTAATGGTGTGAAGAGTCACAACAACAACTGGAAATGGGGAAACCATGTGGTTAGACAGAGAGAGGGGCATTCTGGATGAGGCTGGCCAGGCTGGTGGGACAGTAGGGTTCTGAAGGGTCTCATACACAGAGGATTACTTATAAAAAGATTAAATCTGAGCAGAGAAAACATTTACGGATGCCAAACCAGGACTATAAGAGTGACTCTAACTCTTCTGTTGGATATTCTGTATGAAATTTTTGAATAAATACAAATACAGGAAAAGCATAAAGGAGAATGGGGTGGGGAGAACTTATGAATGACAGCATGCCTGAGGCTTTCCTTGGAGAACAGATGAATGAAAAGAAGTTGTTGCACTTGGTGCTGATCAGAGATACAATGAGGTCACAACAAGGCTTCCCCCAAGCAGCAGAATATCTTCCATGTTACTCATGCCCTAGGGGACCGCTTGTGATGCATCAGGACTCAGCAGCTAAACCAGTCCACTAGTGAATGGATTCTCCAGAAATGGTACTCAAACTCCACGAGGCCATGTGCACCTGCTTGCATCTATTGTAGCAAATGTCATTGAAAGTAACTGCCTTCAGCCCAGTAACCTGACCTTCTGACTCCATCACCCCCAGAGCAGGCTTGTCCAAGCTTCAGGAAGGATGACAACTCTGCCCAGTCTAATGAAAGTACAGTGGTGTAAGATCTTACCATAACAGTAGACGTCCTACTTCTCACTTCACTGGTACAGTATTCTTTACACCTGGGATAGCCTGCTGAAGACAGCTGAATATCCTCGCAGCATACCAAAGCCTTTACATCTTCTAGGTGCTGTACACCAGACCCATGTCTACCTGCAAAGCATAAGGTACATATGTGACTCACAGATGCCTAATCCTCAGAACTGAAGTGTCTCAGAAGACTCAGAGCAACCACAGAGAAAAGCAACATATGCATTCGGCAAGGGAAGGAGGAAAGGATGGAAGAAGGACCCCATGGCCAGAAGAAGGGCAACAGAAAGTAACAGGGGACAGGAGGGAGGGATAGAGTACTGCAACAGTGAGTAGTAGGACATTTACTGTTACAGTAAGATCTTAGATAACTGTACCATATATCCTTCCTTATCAACGTTGAAGATTTCTTTACATTTGTTAAGAGTACAAAAGCTACTAGAAACTACAGGAGTAGGAATGCACAGAAAAGTATTCCACAAGCCCATGAAGGATGGCTGTGACAAAATTTGCCCTGGCCCTGGAAATTATATCCAACTTGTAATGTTGGGTAACAGTGTGAACAGAAGACCAAGTAGAAGCTTCAAAGATGGATCTAGTATCCAGACCCTTGGAAGAAAAAAAAAAAACATAAAAGGCCATTGCCCTGGTAAAATGAATAGGAACAGAGGAGGAAAGCTGCTTGCCATGAAAACAGTAGCAAAAAGAAATGGCCATAGAAATCTAGGTGGATATGGTTTGCTTAGATATCGCCAAACCCAATGTCCAGGCATGAAAGGAAACAAAAAGTGGCTCAGATTTTCTAATGCTTTGCCTTGTCCAAATAATACCTTAATTGTCTATGTAAATCCAAGGTGCAAAGAACCCTTTCACTAGTATTCAGTGGAGAAGGGAAAAAAGAATGAAGATAAATGGACTGATTCAAGGTCAAATCATTACCCACCTTGGGCATAAAAGGAGGACTGGTGTCAGCAGACATGCTATCCTTGTGAAAAAAACAAATGGAGGAACCGCTATAAATGCTTGAAGTTCAGAGACCCTCTTGGCAGAAGTAAGAGCCACCAATAGTACAGTCTTCAAAGTACAATGTTGTAGGGAAGAAGAAACTGCATGCTCAAGAGAGGAGTGAATCAATTTTCCAAGAACAAAATTAAGGTGCCAAGGAGAAGGAATATGCTTTTTTGGAGGCTGAATATGAAGGACACCTTTTAAAAAATGTTTGACTTAAAAATAGAAGCAAAAGGTGTATTCACAGGCAGACAAGCTGAAATGGCTGACAAATGAACTTTAACATATGAATATGCCAAACCAGAATTGAGCAACTCATACAAATAAGAAAGGAGAGCAGGAACCCTGACTGAAAATGGTCCAAGTCATGCTTAAGACACCAAATAGAATATCTCTTCCATTTAGTTGTATATGACTTTTTAGTAGAGGGTTTTCTGGCCTCCTGCAAAACCTGAAGCACATACTCAGAGAATTGGTGCCAAAAAGAAATCAAAACCCTGTCACACAGAGTATCAACTGACGGGTGGACAAGTGAGGGTGAATGAGAGATCCCTTGTGTTACATGAGAAAATACATCCTTTGAGGTAACTTGTGAGGACTGTCCCTGGCCAGATGAAATCAAAGGGGGACCAGTGCTGCCTGAGCCAAAAGGGAGAGTCACCAGCAAGATTTTGGATGTGTTCCACATGGTCTTGTGCAGGACCTTTGGTAACAGAGGAAGAGGGGAATAGGCGTACATAAAAATCCCCTTCCAAGAAAAATACATGGCATTCACCTTCCAAGCCAGCGGCCTTGGCATTGTGGAACAGAACTGGGAAGTTGACTGTAAAGAGGGAAACATAAAAAGGCTTGAACATAAAGTATTTAATAATTTTAATACTGGTGAAACACGGAAGAGAGCAACTGTTGAATCTGATTCTTATAGAAATTCATTAAACAGACTTTCTAACTTATTACTCAGGTTTAAATCCATGAAAATTGACAACGAATATTTAAATGAATGCCTAAGGAAAGAAATTGTACCAAAAGGACTTAGGGTATTCAAACACACCAACAATGTTGTTAAGGGGTCTGACTTACATAAGGATTTGTTGTACATTTTTAATAAATGCGGGTTGGACATTGTTAGGGTTACTATTAAGCAGAATGAGGTCAATATGGCTGCTCTTCATGATGAGACAGACACACAAACATATTACATCAGACCTCTTGTTTAAAGTGGAGGCTGAAAAACGTAAGTAATTTAAGGTATTGGAAGAGATTGGTGACAAATGTAATATTAATGTGAAGAGAAAAATTAAGAAATTAGAAAGAGACGTGAAGGAGTATATGAACAACACTTGTTACCCTGACCCCAAAGGAACCACTGGACTAAAACAAAGGTTGGGGAATGATAATAGGATGGGAACACACGCCCATTATTGCTCAGTAGATGAGGAAGGGTGTGACCAGACTGACAATTATAGGGACAACCATTTAGAGAGACCCCACCTCGGTGTTCCGAGAGGAATTTGAATCACAGGGTCACATATTACCCTCTCTACAGTGGTCGGGGGATGAGGCGGGGAGGATATCAGGGGAACAGAATGAGATATTAAATTCCTTCAAAGCATTAATACTTAAAGACTTTAAACATACTTATAACAATTTTAATATTTTTAACAACAGTGAGTTAACACTCACTGTGTATTATTTCAAACTACTGGCCAAGGTATTTAAATTTATCCCCAATACATGGGGGGACACTAATAAATTTTTACTAGATTTTAAATTGTTTTTGAGCAAGATTAACTTTTCCCTGATATTTCAGGGGAATAACTAACCACACAATGAGGATGTTTTGAGTCAGAAAAGTACTTTCAATCCTCCCCTCCATCCCCAGTTTAAAAACTTTGAAACACTGGTCGAGAAACAAATTAGACTGTGGTATTCTGGAAAAAAACAACATAGGAGGCACAATCTTGATAAAAATTAATGGGAAGTGCTTAATGAGCTGAGAATGGACCGAAATATTAGGGTTATGAAACCTGACTAGGGGGGTAGTGCAGTCATTATGAACACTTTGATTTAAGAAGAAAAGATGTTGCACTTATTGGGGGACACTGACACATTTAGGCGAATTTCAAAAAATGAGATAAATATTGCCTATAAAAAATGGATTTGGCGTTAAATGATCTATTCTTGGAAGAATTAATTGATTTAAATGATGAGTGTGCCTGCAATATTTGGTATACCCAAAGTGCACAAAGATATGATGGGATCCCCCTCTAAGGCCAAAAGTTTCGGCCAATGGATCTAAAACAGCACCCCTTGCCAAATTTCTTGATACAAAATTAAAAACTTTTTGTGGTATGGGCACTCAGATTTTGAAAGACTCCTGGGAATTTTTGAAGGGCATTGACCCTAATGTAAATTACAATCAGGTGACTTTTGTTACGATTGATATTAAAGACCTTTTCACGGTTATCCCCCACAGTAGTGGACTTCAATGGCTTGAAGCATATTTAGTTGAGAAATGCAAGGCCTCCACCAATGACTTGCATTTGATTCTTTGGTTGATGGAGTTAATTTTGCACAACAATTTTATATTTTTTGGGGGAGAATTTTTCCACCAGCTCAAAGGGGTAGCAATGGGTGCCAATTGCGCCCCTACCTACACCAATATAGTATTAGCTTGGTGGAAAAAGGAGTTCATCCTTGAATGTGAATTTCGGAATTATTGGTTGCAATATTCCAGATTCTTGGATATTTGTTTTCTGTGGAAGGGAACCGATGAAAAGTTACAGGAGTTTTTAACATACATTGAAACGACCACAGATTTCCTGCATTTTACCAGTAATGTTTCTAAGAACACTTTACAGTTCCTGGATGTAGAAATTGAAAAGACTGAAAATGGGAATGTCAAATCAAAAATATTTCATAAACATACTTATTCAAATTCTTTTTTACATTTTAATAGTTTGCATACCATGTTTCAGAAAAAGAGTTTGGTAAGGGGACAATATATCAGAGCCAGCAGAATGACTTCCTGTGATGTTGATTTTGAACTAGTGTGCGACTTGTTGGATGCTCTTTTTAGAGATCGGGGATATCCCACTGATTTCCTACAAGACATTAGAAATGATGCTGTTTTGAACAGAGGCAATATATTTCCCCGGTTTTGGGTATGAATTTTATAGTCAACTTTGAACAGACTGGTAAGGACATATTAAGCAGGGGCGAGAATAGCAGAGCCTTCATTACTGAATACAATGCTGACTTGTTTTATTGTAATAATGTAGTCCGAAAGGAATGGGATAATTTCTTGGAACTCACCGATCTACCTCTGGTAAGAAACCTTCCCTTGAAGTTTACTTTCAGGAGGGGGAGGAATATAAAAAATTTTCTCGAAGATCAAAGAAGACCTTCAAACACCAGTGGAAAACGTAAAGGAACATTCGGTGTGGGGCCTGTTCCCAATGCCAATATACTGTACATTGTGAATGGGTCTATGTACCCACTAAGGATTAAAAGATTAGTGGCCAACTCCACTTCAATTGTAACAGTGAAAGAGTGGTCTACTTGGCCAGTTGTTCCCCCATGTGGTGCATTTTATGTTGGGAAAATGGAGCGAAAGATTAAAAGACGAATTTATGAACATATGCATGAGATTAAAACCAAAAATGCGAAAAATGCTCTGTTTAAACATACCGTGGTCTGTCCACAAGCTAAGTTTAAGTTTTTTATTCTTGAACAGGTCCACGTGGACCAAAGGGGTGGGCCATGGAAAAATTTACTGGAATATAGGGAACAGTACTGGCAGGTTTTATTAGATGCAGCAAGAAGTCCAGGACTTAACAAAAATATTAACATTACCCCACTTTTAAAATTAAGAGCTGCCACATTACATGTATTTTTTATCAGTTGTCATTACCATTCTATAAAAAATTTTTTTATGTAACCAATCTTTCAGTAGGTAATTGGGATTCTTATTAGAATTTTTAGTATATGTTGTGTAAAAAAATTTATTCTTGGATTTAACATTCCTTGGCCTCTATATGGTGGTACTGCATTTGTAGATGCACCGTTTCACATTCTGTTCCTTGTTTTTAAGTTAAATATTGGAACTTAAACTTTTAAGTATGCGTTTACATCTTTTTAAAGTTTTTGGTTTATATACGGTTGAATGTAGTTAATAATGTGTAGGATTTAGGTGTACAAATTTTATGAATGACCTTTTAGTAGAGTTTTAACAATTATGAAATGTTTACATATGTTTGTATTTATTAAATTTATTAATTGAAAGGTACTGCTGATAGGTCTAATCCCAACCTATGGGTATAAATGTTAGGGGGGTATTGATGGGTGTATTTCTGATGAAGTCTAGTTGCTAGATGAAAACGTGCGGCATTTGCAGCATTAATAAAGCGTGTACCTCAAGTGGATTTCACATCTCTGATTGCATCTTTTTTGTCATTTCGCTTGTTTGCTTTGGATTTCTGTAAAGAGGGAAGGCAAAAAGATCTGAGGTGTTACCCACTGATGTACAATTACCTGAAACACCTCCTTGTGAAGTTGAGGATTTTTCCTGGACCTGCTAAAAGACTGTGCTATGAAGCATTACGGATCATCTGAAGAATCAAGTGATGGCTGACTGCAAAATCTCAAGCCTGAAGAGCCAATCCGCAAAGAAGGTAAAATTTCATGCTTCCTTTCTTGCCGATATACCACATGACTGTGGTATTGTCTGCAAAAACATTTACAGAACCTGGAACCTAAAGGAAGCAAAAAGCCTGGAAAAGCTGCAAGTAGAGCCCTCATCTCCTTGATGTTGATGAGGTCTGTCAGTTGATAGGACCAAACACCATAGACTGTTTTGATTGTTAGAAGAGGCTCCCCAACCATGATCAGAATCATTTGTGTACAGTTCCTGAGTAGAGAGGGGAATCTGAAAAGGCAGACATGGATTTAGAACACCAGATACCTCAGAGAGTGGCAGTGCTGAACCTACACATTCTTGAGAGACCACTGAAATGTCCTCATGTGGAGTTTGTCAAAAAGAGCCATGGGTATGGCAGATGCCATGTACACCAGACCTCAGAGAAATTACCTTGCTGGAAGAAATGGAAGAGGGAGAAGAGACTGGAAATAAGCAATCAAAGAGAGAACCTTGGAAGGCAGGAGACAAGGCAGCACTGGAATGGTCTGAATCTTGCAACCCAAAAACACCTGGTCCCGAGAGGGAGTCAACACAGACTTTTTCAGACTGAGGGTGAATCCCACACTGTGCAGAGGCATAGTGAACTATAGATTCTGAAGCAGAAGCTGCTGAGAGGGGGCTTGAATTAACATATCATCCAAATATGGGAATATTCGAATTCCTGAAGTCTGCAAAAGGCTCTCACAGGGGTCAGACATTTGGTAAATACCCTGGAATTGCAGAAAGACCAAAAGGCAACTCAGAAAGCTGATGAGTGGAAGAAAGAGAGAAGAGTAAACTTCCTAATGAAATATGGAGGCAAAAGTCCATCAAATCCAGAGATAGCAGAAAGGCTTGAGGAAGCAACATAGAAAAAAAAGTGTCTGAAGAGACAGCATCCTGAGAGAAAAGTCCCTGAGAAAGGTGTTGAGAAAAGACAGGTCTAGAATGGGCCTTCACGGCCCCCTCTTTCCTGGGAACAAGAAACATTCTGGAACAAAAACAAATCTGTTCCCTGTTGAGGCAAGGGGACAGGATGGATATCTATTCATGACAAATCCAGATGCAGCTGCCCTAAAAGAGACATCAGCAGCATCACAACTGCATTTACCGGAATGCTAAGCTAACAGAGAGGCAGAACTCAAAAGAGAAAGGGCAGAAGTCTTAATGTTCAAATCAGGCATATCAGTCAAAATCCCCCTAAACTGGGACAGAACCAGGACATACCTAGTCATGTGGGTCTGATAACTAATGGTCCTGAAGGCCAAAGCAGCAGAAGTATGCACTTCTTTCCCATACCTATCCATAGCATATCT